>NC_081230.1:3566386-3686386 GCF_902713425.1 Acipenser ruthenus
TTCTATTAAAGATGCTGTTTTAAGAAACAGTTTTTTATTGCCTGACCTTGCTTTTGTTTCTTAGATGCATGGACTGTTGTTGGCTCTGATCAGCCTGTCATTGCTGAGGCTGGTGGTGATGTCATCCTGCCCTGTCACATTTCACCCAGCATCAGTGCTGTGGACATGGAAGTGAGGTGGTTCAGAGAGAGATTCGATAAGCCTGTTCATTTATATCTGAACCAAAATGATCGACTCAGCAGACAGGACAGTGACTACCAGGACCGCACTGCTCTCTCTCCCTCTGCACTACAGACAGGCGATATCTCTCTGCATCTGAGAAACCTCCGATACTCTGACCGGGGTGTCTATACCTGCTCAGCTGATGATGGAAGATGGGCTGAAGATGGACAGACTGAACTGATAGTTGAAGGTAGTGTTTGATACAGAAGTGTGGGATTCAAATTGAAAGAACTTTATCCAACATTAGCTAATTCTCCAGTTAGACCCCACATAGAATAATTTCACCAATTCTGGTCACTTTATTACAAAAATGAATTCCTAATAGAATACAGAGGAGACAGGCCAACCATAGGACCTGATAGTATAAGCTCTGAGGACAGAATAGATGAGTCTAGAGAGGGACTGGAGAAATGAAACTGATGAAGAGACAACCTGCTATTGATTTTATTTATTACATTTATATAGCTTTCCATACCAAAGTATTGCAAAGCACTGTACAGTACATTAAAAAAAATATTTACATTTACATTTACACAATACCTTTGTATAAAGATCCTCAGGCATGTCACACACACAACTGCTACATATTAAACAGCATATTTAAGAAAACAACAGTATATAGATAAAAAATAATGTTTAAAAGCAAAAATTTAAAAGTTACATTAAAACCCACTAAGATAAGAAAGTCGTTTTATAAAAGTATCCCTGCCAAAGAAGGGAAGGCATTTCATAATTCAGGGGCTCTGCATGAAAAATAATTCAACAGGACAGATCCACTGAGATGCAATATTTCATTGTCAGTGTGTTTAGTGTCTCTGTATGGATGTATAGCATTGAGCTCAGATAACTTACAGGAGGAGCACCAACCCTACTTATAGCTTTCAAACAATGATTCTATTAAAGATGTTTTAAGAAACTGTTTTATTTTAATGGCATGTAAGGTTAGCCAAGTGGTCTTGTAGATGATCAATGCAGGAAAGCAGGCTGTGAACACAAGTTAGGTTTGCAACCCAAAAATTATTTTTAAGCAAACAGAACAAAACTCAAAATAAAAACTTGAAGAAAATAAATTTAACTATGTACAGCTAAAACTAAAAGAAACTTCTGAGTGCAGGATGAATTGTCGTCTTTAAACAAAACCAGCATTTAGGCTTAGTCGAGGCAAGAACACACTTCCCTAGCCTCTCTCCAAAAATGAGCTCCTCTTCTCTCCAACCTCCCCCTTTTATACCTGAACTCGGGTAACTCCTCCCCTTGGAACCAACCAAGAATAGATTTTTTTTAAAATATCTACTACTCAAATTTAAATACAAATAAATAATAGTAAACACTTAAATAAACCATTCTAAATTATAATGCAAGACAAAAATGAATCCAAAATCTAAAATTTGGACTTTCAAAAACCCATAAAACCCCTGCTTAATTAGGTAGCCCCGTCAGCCTTCTCTAACAAGACATACGGTAAACTAATTTCACCTGCACACTCTATACAGGACTTACGGTAACACAGAGATCATATTAAGCCCCTCTGTCAAAATGGCATCTCTTTGCAGCAGCAGAAGCAGCAGTAGCAGCAGCACCTTCACCCCCCATTCAGTGCTGGTTTAATCTCTCTGCAGCAGCACCTTCACCCCTCATTCAGTGCTGGTGTAATCTCTGTGCAGCAGCAGCACTGCCTCCCCCCATTCAGTGCTGGTGTAATCTCTGTTCAGCAGCAGCACTGCCTCCCCCCATTCAGTGCTGGTGTAATCTCTCTGCAGCAGCAGCACCTTCACCCCCGATTCAGTGCTGGTGTAATCTCTCTGCAGCAGCACTGCCTCCCCCCATTCAGTGCTGGTGTAATCTCTCTGCAGCAGCAGCACTGCCTCCCCCCATTCAGTGCTGGTGTAATCTCTGTGCAGCAGCAGCACTGGCTCCCCCCATTCAGTGCTGGTGTAATCTCTCTGCAGCAGCAGCACTGCCTCCCCCCATTCAGTGCTGGTGTAATCTCTCTGCAGCAGCAGCACCTTCACCCCCCATTCAGTGCTGGTGTAATCTCTCTGCAGCAGCAGCACTGCCTCCCCCCATTCAGTGCTGGTGTAATCTCTCTGCAGCAGCAGCACTGGCTCCCCCCATTCAGTGCTGGTGTAATCTCTGTGCAGCAGCAGCACTGGCTCCCCCCATTCAGTGCTGGTGTAATCTCTGTGCTGCAGCAGCACTGGCTCCCCCCATTCAGTGCTGGTGTAATCTCTGTGCAGCAGCAGCACTGGCTCCCCCCATTCAGTGCTGGTGTAATCTCTCTGCAGCAGCAGCACTGGCACCCCCCATTCAGTGCGGGTGTAATCTCTGTGCAGCAGCAGCACTGCCTCCCCCCATTCAGTGCTGGTGTAATCTCTGTGCAGCAGCAGCACTGGCTCCCCCCATTCAGTGCTGGTGTAATCTCTGTGCAGCAGCAGCACTGGCTCCCCCCATTCAGTGCTGGTGTAATCTCTCTGCAGCAGCAGCACTGCCTCCCCCCATTCAGTGCTGGTGTAATCTCTGTGCAGCAGCACTGGCTCCCCCCATTCAGTGCTGGTGTAATCTCTCTGCAGCAGCAGCACCTTCACCCCCCATTCAGTGCTGGTGTAATTTCTCTGCAGCAGCAGCACTGGCTCCCCCCATTCAGTGCTGGTGTAATCTCTGTGCAGCAGCACTGGCTCCCCCCATTCAGTGCTGGTGTAATCTCTCTGCAGCAGCAGCACCTTCACCCCCCATTCAGTGCTGGTGTAATCTCTCTGCAGCAGCAGCACTGCCTCCCCCCATTCAGTGCTGGTGTAATCTCTCTGCAGCAGCAGCACTGGCTCCCCCCATTCAGTGCTGGTGTAATCTCTGTGCAGCAGCAGCACTGGCTCCCCCCATTCAGTGCTGGTGTAATCTCTGTGCTGCAGCAGCACTGGCTCCCCCCATTCAGTGCTGGTGTAATCTCTGTGCAGCAGCAGCACTGGCTCCCCCCATTCAGTGCTGGTGTAATCTCTCTGCAGCAGCAGCACTGGCACCCCCCATTCAGTGCGGGTGTAATCTCTGTGCAGCAGCAGCACTGCCTCCCCCCATTCAGTGCTGGTGTAATCTCTGTGCAGCAGCAGCACTGGCTCCCCCCATTCAGTGCTGGTGTAATCTCTGTGCAGCAGCAGCACTGGCTCCCCCCATTCAGTGCTGGTGTAATCTCTCTGCAGCAGCAGCACTGCCTCCCCCCATTCAGTGCTGGTGTAATCTCTGTGCAGCAGCACTGGCTCCCCCCATTCAGTGCTGGTGTAATCTCTCTGCAGCAGCAGCACCTTCACCCCCCATTCAGTGCTGGTGTAATTTCTCTGCAGCAGCAGCACTGGCTCCCCCCATTCAGTGCTGGTGTAATCTCTCTGCAGCAGCACTGGCTCCCCCCATTCAGTGCTGGTGTAATCTCTCTGCAGCAGCAGCACTGCCTCCCCCCATTCAGTGCTGGTGTAATCTCTCTGCAGCAGCAGCACCTTCACCCCCCATTCAGTGCTGGTGTAATCTCTCTGCAGCAGCAGCACTGGCTCCCCCCATTCAGTGCTGGTGTAATCTCTCTGCAGCAGCACTGGCTCCCACCATTCAGTGCTGGTGTAATCTCTCTGCAGCAGCAGCACCTTCACCCCACATTCAGTGCTGGTGTAATTTCTCTGCAGCAGCAGCACTGGCTCCCCCCATTCAGTGCTGGTGTAATCTCTCTGCAGCAGCACTGGCTCCCCCCATTCAGTGCTGGTGTAATCTCTCTGCAGCAGCAGCACCTTCACCCCCCATTCAGTGCTGGTGTAATCTCTCTGCAGCAGCAGCACTGGCTCCCCCCATTCAGTGCTGGTGTAATCTCTCTGCAGCAGCACTGGCTCCCCCCATTCAGTGCTGGTGTAATCTCTCTGCAGCAGCAGCACCTTCACCCCCCATTCAGTGCTGGTGTAATCTCTGTGCAGCAGCAGCACTGGCTCCCCCCATTCAGTGCTGGTGTAATCTCTGTGCAGCAGCAGCACTGGCTCCCCCCATTCAGTGCTGGTGTAATCTCTCTGCAGCAGCAGCACTGCCTCCCCCCATTCAGTGCTGGTGTAATCTCTGTGCAGCAGCACTGGCTCCCCCCATTCAGTGCTGGTGTAATCTCTCTGCAGCAGCAGCACCTTCACCCCCCATTCAGTGCTGGTGTAATTTCTCTGCAGCAGCAGCACTGGCTCCCCCCATTCAGTGCTGGTGTAATCTCTGTGCAGCAGCACTGGCTCCCCCCATTCAGTGCTGGTGTAATCTCTCTGCAGCAGCAGCACCTTCACCCCCCATTCAGTGCTGGTGTAATCTCTCTGCAGCAGCAGCACTGCCTCCCCCCATTCAGTGCTGGTGTAATCTCTCTGCAGCAGCAGCACTGGCTCCCCCCATTCAGTGCTGGTGTAATCTCTGTGCAGCAGCAGCACTGGCTCCCCCCATTCAGTGCTGGTGTAATCTCTGTGCTGCAGCAGCACTGGCTCCCCCCATTCAGTGCTGGTGTAATCTCTGTGCAGCAGCAGCACTGGCTCCCCCCATTCAGTGCTGGTGTAATCTCTCTGCAGCAGCAGCACTGGCACCCCCCATTCAGTGCGGGTGTAATCTCTGTGCAGCAGCAGCACTGCCTCCCCCCATTCAGTGCTGGTGTAATCTCTGTGCAGCAGCAGCACTGGCTCCCCCCATTCAGTGCTGGTGTAATCTCTGTGCAGCAGCAGCACTGGCTCCCCCCATTCAGTGCTGGTGTAATCTCTCTGCAGCAGCAGCACTGCCTCCCCCCATTCAGTGCTGGTGTAATCTCTGTGCAGCAGCACTGGCTCCCCCCATTCAGTGCTGGTGTAATCTCTCTGCAGCAGCAGCACCTTCACCCCCCATTCAGTGCTGGTGTAATTTCTCTGCAGCAGCAGCACTGGCTCCCCCCATTCAGTGCTGGTGTAATCTCTCTGCAGCAGCACTGGCTCCCCCCATTCAGTGCTGGTGTAATCTCTCTGCAGCAGCAGCACTGCCTCCCCCCATTCAGTGCTGGTGTAATCTCTCTGCAGCAGCAGCACCTTCACCCCCCATTCAGTGCTGGTGTAATCTCTCTGCAGCAGCAGCACTGGCTCCCCCCATTCAGTGCTGGTGTAATCTCTCTGCAGCAGCACTGGCTCCCACCATTCAGTGCTGGTGTAATCTCTCTGCAGCAGCAGCACCTTCACCCCACATTCAGTGCTGGTGTAATTTCTCTGCAGCAGCAGCACTGGCTCCCCCCATTCAGTGCTGGTGTAATCTCTCTGCAGCAGCACTGGCTCCCCCCATTCAGTGCTGGTGTAATCTCTCTGCAGCAGCAGCACCTTCACCCCCCATTCAGTGCTGGTGTAATCTCTCTGCAGCAGCAGCACTGGCTCCCCCCATTCAGTGCTGGTGTAATCTCTCTGCAGCAGCACTGGCTCCCCCCATTCAGTGCTGGTGTAATCTCTCTGCAGCAGCAGCACCTTCACCCCCCATTCAGTGCTGGTGTAATCTCTCTGCAGCAGCAGCACTGGCTCCCCCCATTCAGTGCTGGTGTAATCTCTCTGCAGCAGCAGCACTGACTCCCCCCATTCAGTGCTGGTGTAATCTCTCTGCAGCAGCACTGGCTCCCCCCATTCAATGCTGGTGTAATCTCTGTGCAGCAGCAGCACCTTCACCACCCATTCAGTGCTGGTGTAATCTCTGTGCAGCAGCAGCACCTTCACCCCCCATTCAGTGCTGGTGTAATCTCTCTGCAGCAGCACTGGCTCCCCCCATTCAGTGCTGGTGTAATCTCTCTGCAGCAACAACACTGGCTCCCCCCATTCAGTGCTGGTGTAATCTCTCTGCAGCAGCAGCACTGCCTCCCCCCATTCAGTGCTGGTGTAATCTCTGTGCAGCAGCAGCACTGAGACCCCCCATTCAGTGCTGGTGTAATCTCTCTGCAGCAACAACACTGGCTCCCCCCATTCAGTGCTGGTGTAATCTCTGTGCAGCAGCAACACTGCCTCCCCCCATTCAGTGCTGGTGTAATCTCTGTGCAGCAGCAACACTGCCTCCCCCCATTCAGTGCTGGTGTAATCTCTGTGCATCAGCAGCACTGCCTCCCCCCATTCAGTGCTGGTGTAATCTCTCTGCAGCAGCAACACTTCCTCACCCCATTCAGTGCTGGTCTAATCTCTGTGCAGCAGCAGCACTGCCTCCCCCCATTCAGTGCTGGTGTAATCTCTGTGCAGCAGCAACACTGCCTCCCCCCATTCAGTGCTTGTGTAATCTCTGTGCAGCAGCAGCACTACCTCCCCCCATTCAGTGCTGGTGTAATCTCTCTGCAGCAGCAACACTGCCTCCCCCCATTCAGTGCTGGTGTAATCTCTGTGCAGCAGCAACACTGCCTCCCCCCATTCAGTGCTGGTGTAATCTCTGTGCAGCAGCAGCACTGCCTCCCCCCATTCAGTGCTGGTGTAATCTCTCTGCAGCAGCAGCACTGCCTCCCCCCATTCAGTGCTGGTGTAATCTCTGTGCAGCAGCAACACTGCCTCCCCCCATTCAGTGCTGGTGTAATCTCTGTACAGCAGCAGCACTGGCTCCCCCCATTCAGTGCTGGTGTAATCTCTGTGCAGCAGCAACACTGCCTCCCCCCATTCAGTGCTGGTGTAATCTCTGTGCAGCAGCAGCACTGCCTCCCCCCATTCAGTGCTGGTGTAATCTCTCTGCAGCAGCAGCACTGGCACCCCCCATTCAGTGCTGGTGTAATCTCTGTGCAGCAGCAGCACTGCCTCCCCCCATTCAGTGCTGGTGTAATCTCTGTGCAGCAGCAGCACTGGCTCCCCCCATTCAGTGCTGGTGTAATCTCTCTGCAGCAGCAGCACTGACACCCCCCATTCAGTGCTGGTGTAATCTCTGTGCAGCAGCAGCACTGGCACCCCCCATTCAGTGCTGGTGTAATCTCTGTGCAGCAGCAGCACTGGCACCCCCCATTCAGTGCTGGTGTAATCTCTCTGCAGCAGCAGCACTGGCACCCCCCATTCAGTGCTGGTGTAATCTCTGTGCAGCAGCAGCACTGGCTCCCCCCATTCAGTGCTGGTGTAATCTCTCTGCAGCAGCAGCACTGACACCCCCCATTCAGTGCTGGTGTAATCTCTGTGCAGCAGCAGCACTGGCACCCCCCATTCAGTGCTGGTGTAATCTCTGTGCAGCAGCAGCACTGCCTCCCCCCATTCAGTGCTGGTGTAATCTCTCTGCAGCAGCAGCACTGGCACCCCCCATTCAGTGCTGGTTTAATCTCTGTGCAGCAGCAGCACTGCCTCCCCCTATTTAGTGCTGGTGTAATCTCTGTGCAGCAGCAGCACTGGCTCCCCCCATTCAGTGCTGGTGTAATCTCTGTGCAGCAGCAACACTGCCTCCCCCCATTCAGTGCTGGTGTAATCTCTGTGCAGCAGCAGCACTGCCTCCCCCCATTCAGTGCTGGTGTAATCTCTGTGCAGCAGCAGCACTGGCTCCCCCCATTCAGTGCTGGTGTAATCTCTGTGCAGCAGCAGCACTGCCTCCCCCCATTCAGTGCTGGTGTAATCTCTGTGCTGCAGCAGCACTGGCTCCCCCCATTCAGTGCTGGTGTAATCTCTGTGCAGCAGCAGCACTGCCTCCCCCCATTCAGTGCTGGTGTAATCTCTGTGCAGCAGCATCACTGCCTCCCCCCATTCAGTGCTGGTGTAATCTCTGTGCAGCAGCAGCACTGGCTCCCCCCATTCAGTGCTGGTGTAATCTCTGTGCAGCAGCAGCACTGCCTCCCCCCATTCAGTGCTGGTGTAATCTCTGTGCAGCAGCAACACTGCCTCCCCCCATTCAGTGCTGGTGTAATCTCTCTGCAGCAGCAGCACTGGCACCCCCCATTCAGTGCTGGTGTAATCTCTGTGCAGCAGCAGCACTGCCTCCCCCCATTCAGTGCTGGTGTAATCTCTCTGCAGCAGCAGCACTGCCTCCCTCCATTCAGTGCTGGTGTAATCTCTGTGCAGCAGCAGCACTGGCACCCCCCATTCAGTGCTGGTGTAATCTCTGTGCAGCAGCAACACTGCCTCCCCCCATTCAGTGCTGGTGTAATCTCTGTGCAGCAGCAACACTGCCTCCCCCCATTCAGTGCTGGTGTAATCTCTGTGCAGCAGCAGCACTGGCTCCCCCCATTCAGTGCTGGTGTAATCTCTGTGCAGCAGCAGCAACACTGCCTCCCCCCATTCAGTGCTGGTGTAATCTCTGTGCAGCAGCAGCACTGGCTCCCCCCATTCAGTGCTGGTGTAATCTCTGTGCAGCAGCAGCACTGGCACCCCCCATTCAGTGCTGGTGTAATCTCTGTGCAGCAGCAACACTGCCTCCCCCCATTCAGTGCTGGTGTAATCTCTGTGCAGCAGCAACACTGCCTCCCCCCATTCAGTGCTGGTGTAATCTCTGTGCAGCAGCAGCACTGGCTCCCCCCATTCAGTGCTGGTGTAATCTCTGTGCAGCAGCAACACTGCCTCCCCCCATTCAGTGCTGGTGTAATCTCTGTGCAGCAGCAGCACTGGCTCCCCCCATTCAGTGCTGGTGTAATCTCTGTGCAGCAGCAGCACTGGCACCCCCCATTCAGTGCTGGTGTAATCTCTGTGCAGCAGCAACACTGCCTCCCCCCATTCAGTGCTGGTGTAATCTCTGTGCAGCAGCAACACTGCCTCCCCCCATTCAGTGCTGGTGTAATCTCTGTGCAGCAGCAGCACTGCCTCCCCCCATTCAGTGCTGGTGTAATCTCTGTGCAGCAGCAACACTGCCTCCCCCCATTCAGTGCTGGTGTAATCTCTGTGCTGCAGCAGCACTGCCTCCCCCCCATTCAGTGCTGGTGTAATCTCTCTGCAGCAGCAGCACTGCCTCCCCCTATTCAGTGCTGGTGTAATCTCTGTGCAGCAGCAGCACCTTCACCCCCCATTCAGTGCTGGTGTAATCTCTCTGCAGCAGCAGCACCTTCACCCCCCATTCAGTGCTGGTGTAATCTCTGTGCTGCAGCAGCACTGCCTCCCCCCATTCAGTGCTGGTGTAATCTCTGTGCAGCAGCAGCACTGGCTCCCCCCATTCAGTGCTGGTGTAATCTCTGTGCAGCAGCACTGGCACCCCCCATTCAGTGCTGGTGTAATCTCTGTGCAGCAGCAGCACTGCCTCCCCCCATTCAGTGCTGGTGTAATCTCTGTGCAGCAGCAGCACTGGCTCCCCCCATTCAGTGCTGGTGTAATCTCTCTGCAGCAGCAGCACTGGCTCCCCCCATTCAGTGCTGGTGTAATCTCTGTGCAGCAGCAGCACTGGCTCCCCCCATTCAGTGCTGGTGTAATCTCTGTGCAGCAGCAGCACTGCCTCCCCCCATTCAGTGCTGGTGTAATCTCTGTGCAGCAGCAGCACTGCCTCCCCCCATTCAGTGCTGGTGTAATCTCTGTGCAGCAGCAGCACTGCCTCCCCCCATTCAGTGCTGGTGTAATCTCTCTGCAGCAGCAGCACTGCCTCCCCCCATTCAGTGCTGGTGTATTCGCCAAAAACAAACTTTTACAAACAAAAGATGAGTCATTTTCTTCTTTTAAAAATATGGTAATTATCGGTTTGTTTTCTTTTATGTCCACTTCAGGTACTGAAATACTGTTAGCGTAATTTTTAAATTACTAACCATTTATCTTTGTCTTACATATCTTAACCTGATGCACCACCCCTCCACATTTACAGGTAAGTACATAGATTTAATTTGCTTACATGTTTCAGTTGGGTTTATACCAGGGATTTACACTGGTTAAAATTACAATTTACATGCACAATAGGTATGCAATCATTCTTTAAAAACAAAAGTCCAGTTTTAATGTCCACATTGTCTTAAGCCAGGCTATAGTTTTTATTTTGTTTACATGTGTGGCAGTGGTGATGTCACGGACCAGGAAGTAGAAACCAAAACAATGGATGGGCGGTTGAAGCTGAGTGCAACAGCACTCAGCGTATTTATTAATAAACAAAACAAAAACAAAAGATTTAACAAAACACCAAACAAAAGGGCACGAGGGCCAAACGAATAAACAAACAAACAAGTAAGTGTCGTGCTGGATAATCCAGCACGTTTTAGCAATTGTTTTTAAATGTTGCTCGCTCTCTCCGCTCCCCGTACTCTCCTCTGTACACCCAACCTCGAGTGCAGAGAGCTGCAGGTTTATATACTCTGGCCGAGGGATTAACTAGTTGTTAATTATCTTATTATCCCTTGGCCAGAGTCTGCACGCGTTTGGTAAGGATGCATGACTGTCAGCTAGTTAAATAATCAGTAGCTGATCAGCCATGCATCCTCACTGGGTTTTTAAATATATAATAAAAGACGCGGCGCTTTTATCCGCGCCGCAAACAAAAATACAAATAATAATAAATATAGGGGCGGGACACTCCGCCACAACATGGCATGGGACTTGCACCATCATATTGCCTAACATTGTCTTTTTTTCTCAGGTGGAAGGACTGTTGTTGGCTCTGATCAGCCTGTCATTGCTTATCCTGGTGATGATGTCATCCTGCCCTGTCACATTTCACCCAGCATCAGTGCTGTGGACATGGAAGTGAGGTGGTTCAGAGAGAGATTCGATAAGCCTGTTCATTTATATCTGAACCAAAATGATCGACTCAGCAGACAGGACAGTGACTACCAGGACCGCACTGCTCTCTCTCCCTCTGCACTGCAGACAGGAGATATCTCTCTGCATCTGAGAAACCTCCGATACTCTGACCGGGGTGTCTATACCTGCTCAGCTGATGATGGAAGATGGGCTGAAGATGGACAGACTGAACTGATAGTTGAAGGTAGTGTTTGATACAGAAGTGTGGGATTCAAATTGAAAGAACTTTATCCAACATTAGCTAATTCTCCAGTTAGACCCCACATAGAATAATTTCACCAATTCTGGTCACTTTATTACAAAAATGAATTCCTAATAGAATACAGAGAAGATAGGCCAACCATAGGACCTGATAGTATAAGCTCTGAGGACAGAATAGATGAGTCTAGAGAGGGACTGGAGAAATGAAACTGATGAAGAGACAACCTCCTATTTGTAACATGAAGATAATTCATCAGGACAGATCCACTGCGATGCAATATTGTCAGTGTGTTTAGTGTCTCTGTATGGATGTATAGCATTGAGCTCAGATAACTTATAGGAGGAGCACCAACCCTACTTATGCTTTCACACATTTATTCTACTTAAGATTCTGTTTTGAGAAACTTTTTTATTGCTTTACCTTGTCTTCTCTTTCTCAGTTGGATGGCGTGTCGTTGGCTCTGATCAGCCTGTCATTGCTGATCCTGGTGATAATGTCGTCTTGCCCTGTCACATTTCACCCAGAGTCAGTGCTGTGGACATGGAAGTGAGGTGGTTCAGGGAGATATTCGACAGGCCTGTTCATTTGTATCTGAACCAAAGGGATCGGCTCAGCAGACAGGACGGAGCTTACTGGCACCGCACTGCTCTCTCTCCCTCTGCACTGCAGACAGGCGATATCTCTCTGCATCTGAGAAACCTCCAGCCCTCTGATAGAGGCGTCTATACCTGCTTAGCTGATGATGGAAGACGGAATGAAGAAGGACAGACTGAAGTGATAGTTGCAGGTAGTGTTTGCTACACAAGTGTGGGTTACAAATTTAAAGAACTTTATCTAAGATTATATAATTCTCCAGGCAAACCCCACATAAAATAATATCACCAATTATGGTCGCTTTATTACAAAAATTAATACCTAATAAAGTACAGAGGAGTTAGGCCAGTCGTATGACCTGATAGTATAAGCTCTGAGGTCAGAATAGATCAGTCTGGAATAAAGGCATATCACTGAAGTTTTAAAAAAAGCTTCTCCGCACTGTCTAGTTGGCTTAAGAGATTCATCCACTGCTACCCCAAATCCTTTTTATACATAGCTTCCTCTATTTCGTTACTGTCCACGCTGTACTTGCCTGTAATGTTTTTGCGCCCGATGTGCAAGACTTTGCATTTATTCACATTGAATTTCATCTGCCATGTGTCAGCCCAAGCTTGAATCTTGACTAAATCTCTTTGTATTATTAAAGTTGATGATTGGGAGTTGGCTACCCATTCCAGTTTTGTGTCATCTGCATATTTGCATAGTTTATTGATTATGTCTTGGTCCAAGTCATTTATGTAGATTGGGATTAGCAATGGTCCCAATACTGATCCCTGTGGTACCCCCTTGTTACCTTACTCCAGTTTGATGCCTGGCCTCTAATTATAACCAGTTATGAATCCATGCTGCTACTTTACTGTTTATTCCTACTGGTTTAATCTTTAGGTATAGTCTTTTATGTGGTACTTTGTCAAATGCAGATTGTCATATGCACTATTCTTGTCAACTCTAGTAGTCGCCTACTGAAAGAAATCTAGTAAATTAGTTAAATCTACCCTTCTTAAAGCCATGCTGGCAGTCTTCTAAAATGTTGTTACTATATAAATATTTCTCCATTTTTGTCCTTATTATAATTTCCATGATTTTACATGTGATTGGTGCTAAACGTATAGGTCTGTAGTTCCCAAGGTTAAATGTATCTTCTTTCCGAAATATAGGAACAACATTGCCAATTTTCCAGTCCAGTGGGATGGCTTCTTTATTTAAAGAAGTGTTGAATATATAACATATTGGTTTAAAAATCTGTTCTAGTTTACCTGAGGACTCCTGGACAGATTCCATCGGGCCCTGGGGATTTGTTTATTTTAAGTGCTGCTAGCTCCCTTAGTACTTCATTCTTTTTTTATATCAAACTCCAGTAATGATGAATTGCAATGTGTTTTCATCCATATCCTGGAGAGCAGACCTGACTGGTGTGTGTGTGTGTGTGTGTGTGTGTCTGTGCGTGTCTCACTGTCTCTATTCCCTGACAGCTCTGGGGACCCAGCCCTCAATCTCTATGGTCTCTACACAAGGAGAGCAGACCTGGCTGGTGTGCAGATCAGAGGGGTGGAGCCCTGAACCTGAAGTGATCTGGAGAGACAGGGATGGAAATGATGTGACATCACTGTCCAGCACAACAGTGCAGAGGGACAGTCAGGGGCTCCTCAGTGTCAGCAGCTACATCAAAATCAAACAGCAGTCCAACGTGTTCTCCTGTCTGGTTAGAAGTAAAATACCAAAACCAGACTGGGAATCCAAACTCCACATATCCAGTGAGTATCACATGTTTGTGGATTGAGCCGGACTGACACTGACCATAGATTACAGTCACCATGATGGGGCATCAAGATCTGATATCTTTTTTTTGGGGAACCTTCCATTTAGAGGGAGGGGTGTGTGGAATGGACTCACTATGATGAGGGGGTGTGGCATGCTCACTATGAGGGGGTGTGGCTCAGTGTTGGGAGGGGTGTGTGGAATGCTCACTATGAGGGGGTGTGGTCAGTGTTGGGAGGGGTGTGTGGAATGCTCACTATGAGGGGGTGTGGCTCAGTGTTGGGAGGGGTGTGTGGAATGCTCACTATGAGGGGTGTGGTCAGTGTTGGGAGGGGTGTGTGGAATGCTCACTATGAGGGTTGTGGTCAGTGTTGGGAAGGGTGTGTGGAATGCTCACTATGAGGGGTGTGTCTCAGTGTTGGGAGGGGTGTGTGGAATGCTCACTATGAGGGGTGTGGTCAGTGTTGGGAGGGGTGTGTGGAATACTCACTATGAGGGGTGTGGTCAGTGTTGGGAGGGGTGTGTGGAATGCTCACTATGAGGGGTGCGGTCAGTGTTGGGAGGGGTGTGTGGAATGCTCAATATGAGGGGTGTGGCTCAGTGTTGGGAGGTGTGTGGAATGCTCACTATGAGGGGGTGTGGTCAGTGTTGGGAGGGGTGTGTGGAATGCTCACTATGAGGGGTGTGGTCAGTGTTGGGAGGGGTGTGTGGAATGCTCACTATGAGGGGTGTGGTCAGTGTTGGGAGGGGTGTGTGGAATGCTCACTATGAGGGGTGTGGTCAGTGTTGGGAGGGGTGTGTGGAATGCTCACTATGAGGGGTGTGGCTCAGTGTTGGGAGGGGTGTGTGGAATGCTCAATATGAGGGGTGTGGTTCAGTGATGGGAGAGATGGGTGGAATGCTCACTATGAGGGGTGTGGTCAGTGTTAGGAGGGGTGTGTGGAATGCTCAATATGAGGGGTGTGGTTCAGTGTTGGGAGGGGTGTGTGGAATGCTCACTATGAGGGGTGTGGTTCAGTGATGGGAGAGATGGGTGGAATGCTCACTATGAGGGGTGTGGTTCAGTGTTGGGAGGGGTGTGCGGAATGCTCACTATGAGGGGTGTGGTCAGTGTTGGGAGGGGTGTGTGGAATGCTCACTATGAGGGGTGTGGTTCAGTGTTGGGAGGGGTGTGTGGAATACTCACTATGAGGGGTGTGGTCAGTGTTGGGAGGGGTGTGTGGAATGCTCACTATGAGGGGTGCGGTCAGTGTTGGGAGGGGTGTGCGGAATGCTCACTATGAGGGGTGTGGTCAGTGTTGGGAGGGGTGTGTGGAATGCTCACTATGAGGGGTGTGGTTCAGTGTTGGGAGGGGTGTGTGGAATGCTCACTATGAGGGGTGTGGTCAGTGTTGGGAAGGGTGTGTGGAATGCTCACTATGAGGGGTGTGGTTCAGTGATGGGAGAGATGGGTGGAATGCTCACTATGAGGGGTGTGTTCAGTGTTAGGAGGGGTGTGTGGAATGCTCAATATGAGGGGTGTGGTTCAGTGTTGGGAGGGGTGTGTGGAATGCTCACTATGAGGGGTGTGTCTCAGTGTTGGGAGGGGTGTGTGGAATGCTCACTATGAGGGGTGTGGCTCAGTGTTGGGAGGGGTGTGTGGAATGCTCACTATGAGGGGTGTGGTTCAGTGATGGGAGAGATGGGTGGAATGCTCACTATGAGGGGTGTGGTCAGTGTTAGGAGGGGTGTGTGGAATGCTCACTATGAGGGGTGTGGTTCAGTGTTGGGAGGGGTGTGCGGAATGCTCACTATGAGGGGTGTGGCTCAGTGTTGGGAGGGGTGTGTGGAATGCTCACTATGAGGGGTGTGGTCAGTGTTGGGAGGGGTGTGTGGAATGCTCACTATGAGGGGTGTGGTCAGTGTTGGGAGGGGTGTGTGGAATGCTCACTATGAGGGGTGTGGTTCAGTGTTGGGAGGGGTGTGTGGAATGCTCGCTATGAGGGGTGTGGTTCAGTGATGGGATGGATGGGTGGAATGCTCACTATGAGGGGTGTGGTTCAGTGTTGGGAGGGGTGTGTGGAATGCTCACTATGAGGGGGTGTGGCTCAGTGTTGGGAGGGGTGTGTGGAATGCTCACTATGAGGGGTGTGGTCAGTGTTGGGGGGGTGTGTGGAATGCTCACTATGAGGGGGTGTGGCTTAGTGTTGGGAGGGGTGTGTGGAATGCTCACTATGAGGGGTGTGGTCAGTGTTGGGAGGGGTGTGTGGAATGCTCACTATGAGGGGGTGTGGTCAGTGTTGGGAGGGGTGTGTGGAATGCTCACTATGAGGGGTGTGGTCAGTGTTGGGAGGGGTGTGTGGAATGCTCACTATGAGGGGGTGTGGTCAGTGTTGGGAGGGGTGTGTGGAATGCTCACTATGAAGGGGTGTGGTCAGTGTTGGGAGGGGTGTGTGGAATGCTCACTATGAGGGGTGTGGTCAGTGTTGGGAGGGGTGTGTGGAATGCTCACTATGAGGGGGTGTGGTCAGTGTTGGGAGGGATGTGTGGAATGCTCACTATGAGGGGGTGTGGCTCGGTGTTGGGAGGGGTGTGTGGAATGCTCACTATGAGGGGGTGTGGCTCAGTGTTGGGAGGGGTGTGTGGAATGCTCACTATGAGGGGGTGTGGTCAGTGTTGGGAGGGGTGTGTAGAATGCTCACTATGAGGGGGTGTGGTCAGTGTTGGGAGGGGTGTGTGGAATGCTCACTATGAGGGGTGTGGTCAGTGTTGGGAGGGGTGTGTGGAATGCTCACTATGAGGGGGTGTGGTCAGTGTTGGGAGGGGTGTGTGGAATGCTCACTATGAGGGGTGTGGTCAGTGTTGGGAGGGGTGTGTGGAATGCTCACTATGAGGGGTGTGGTCAGTGTTGGGAGGGGTGTGTGGAATGCTCACTATGAGGGGGTGTGGTCAGTGTTGGGAGGGGTGTGTGGAATGCTCACTATGAGGGGTGTGGTCAGTGTTGGGAGGGGTGTGTGGAATGCTCACTATGAGGGGTGTGGTCAGTGTTGGGAGGGATGTGTGGAATGCTCACTATGAGGGGTGTGGTCAGTGTTGGGAGGGGTGTGTGGAATGCTCACTATGAGGGGGTGTGGTCAGTGTTGGGAGGGGTGTGTGGAATGCTCACTATGAGGGGTGAGGTCAGTGTTGGGAGGGGTGTGTGGAATGCTCACTATGAGGGGGGTGTGGTCAGTGTTGGGAGGGGTGTGTGGAATGCTCACTATGAGGGGTGTGTCTCAGTGTTGGGAGGGGTGTGTGGAATGCTCACTATGAGGGGTGTTGCTCAGTGTTGGGAGGGGTGTGTGGAATGCTCACTATGAGGGGTGTGTCTCAGTGTTGGGAGGGGTGTGTGGAATGCTCACTATGAGGGGTGTGGTCAGTGTTGGGAGGGGTGTGTGGAATGCTCACTATGAGGGGTGTGTCTCAGTGTTGGGAGGGGTGTGTGGAATGCTCACTATGAGGGTGTGTGGTTCAGTGTTGGGAGGGGTGTGTGGAATGCTCACTATGAGGGGTGTGTCTCAGTGTTGGGAGGGGTGTGTGGAATGCTCACTATGAGGGGGTGTGGTTCAGTGTTGGGAGGGGTGTGTGGAATGCTCACTATGAGGGGGTGTGGTCAGTGTTGGGAGGGGTGTGTGTGTTCCAGTGTGTTGAGCTGCTGTGTTGTTTTCCAGGTGATTTTTTCCCAGGAGTCTCTGGATGGATGGTGGCTTTCTCCTTGACTCTAGCTCTCAGTATTGGAGCCATTCCTCTGCTGGTGATCCAATGGAGAAGAATGGATGGTATGAACTTTATCATTATCATGACGCATTTCATATACCTCTGTGCATTTTAAACATGTCAAACAGGTTTACAATAATATGGATTGTTCTGTTTTTCTTCTAGGCATGGAGAGACAGTTTGAGCCTATGGGTAAGTAAAGCACTTAATGAAGAGATGCTGAAAACCCATTCCAGGTTTCTGCAGCAGTATCTTAAACTACCACACCCATAAATAAAGACATCCTTGAAAATGTATTTATTTATTTATTTTTAAATAAAGGAATATAGATTTTTCTCTATGGACGTGTGTTAAATTGTAGCAATTTTAGTTTGTATGTTTTATATACTTCACAGACAGCAGATTAGTTTTCACATAGACATCCTGCTAATTTAACTAGTTGTGTTTTTCATACTGCAATTTAATCTTTGCTGGAGCTGAAATAACCACACACTGTTCTGTCTGATTCATTTTAATCTGTACTGGAACTGAAATAACCACACACTGTTCTGTCTGATTCATGTTTTTAGCTGCTCTGCATCTTCTTAAGGAACTTGGTAAGAATTGTTTTTATAACTTTTTTATTTTTAGAATTACCAGAAAACTCCCTATCCTTCTATCTGTCTGTGTGTCTGTGTTAGCTTTCTATCCTTCTATCTGTCTGTGTGTCTGTGTTAGCTTTCTATCCTTCTATCTGTCTGTGTGTCTGTGTTAGCTTTCTATCCTTCTATCTGTCTGTGTGTCTGTGTTAGCTTTCTATCCTTCTATCTGTCTGTGTCTGTGTTAGCTTTCTATCCTTCTATCTGTCTGTGTTAGCTTTCTATCCTTCTATCTGTCTGTGTGTCTGTGTTAGCTTTCTATCCTTCTATCTGTCTGTGTGTCTGTGTTAGCTTTCTATCCTTCTATCTGTCTGTGTGTCTGTGTTAGCTTTCTATCCTTCTATCTGTCTGTCTGTGTCTGTGTTAGCTTTCTATCCTTCTATCTGTCTGTGTCTGTGTTAGCTTTCTATCCTTCTATCTGTCTGTGTTAGCTTTCGATCCTTCTATCTGTCTGTGTGTCTGTGTTGGCTTTCTATCCTTCTATCTGTCTGTGTGCCTGTGTTAGCTTTCTATCCTTCTATCTGTCTGTGTGTCTGTGTTAGCTTTCTATCCTTCTATCTGTCTGTCTGTGTCTGTGTTAGCTTTCTATCCTTCTATCTGTCTGTGTGTCTGTGTTAGCTTTCTATCCTTCTATCTGTCTGTGTGTCTGTGTTAGCTTTCTATCCTTCTATCTGTCTGTGTGTCTGTGTTAGCTTTATATCCTTCTATCTGTCTGTGTGTCTGTGTTAGCTTTCTATCCTTCTATCTGTCTGTGTGTGTGTTAGCTTTCTATCCTTCTATCTGTCTGTGTCTGTGTTAGCTTTCTATCCTTCTATCTGTCTGTGTGTCTGTGTTAGCTTTCTATCCTTCTATCTGTCTGTGTGTCTGTGTTAGCTTTCTATCCTTCTATCTGTCTGTGTGTCTGTGTTAGCTTTCTATCCTTCTATCTGTTTGTGTGCCTGTTAGCTTTCTATCCTTCTATCTGTCTGTGTGTCTGTGTTAGCTTTCTATCCTTCTATCTGTCTGTGTCTGTGTTAGCTTTCTATCCTTCTATCTGTCTGTGTTAGCTTTCGATCCTTCTATCTGTCTGTGTGTCTGTGTTGGCTTTCTATCCTTCTATCTGTCTGTGTGCCTGTGTTAGCTTTCTATCCTTCTATCTGTCTGTGTGTCTGTGTTAGCTTTCTATCCTTCTATCTGTCTGTGTGTCTGTGTTAGCTTTCTATCCTTCTATCTGTCTGTGTGTCTGTGTTAGCTTTCTATCCTTCTATCTGTCTGTGTGTCTGTGTTAGCTTTCTATCCTTCTATCTGTTTGTGTGCCTGTTAGCTTTCTATCCTTCTATCTGTCTGTGTGTCTGTGTTAGCTTTCTATCCTTCTATCTGTCTGTGTCTGTGTTAGCTTTCTATCCTTCTATCTGTCTGTGTTAGCTTTCGATCCTTCTATCTGTCTGTGTGTCTGTGTTAGCTTTCTATCCTTCTATCTGTCTGTGTTAGCTTTCTATCCTTCTATCTGTCTGTGTGTCTGTGTTAGCTTTCTATCCTTCTATCTGTCTGTGTGCCTGTGTTAGCTTTCTATCCTTCTATCTGTCTGTGTGTCTGTGTTAGCTTTCTATCCTTCTATCTGTCTGTCTGTGTCTGTGTTAGCTTTCTATCCTTCTATCTGTCTGTGTGTCTGTGTTAGCTTTCTATCCTTCTATCTGTCTGTGTGTCTGTGTTAGCTTTATATCCTTCTATCTGTCTGTGTGTCTGTGTTAGCTTTCTATCCTTCTATCTGTCTGTGTGTCTGTGTTAGCTTTCTATCCTTCTATCTGTCTGTGTCTGTGTTAGCTTTCTATCCTTCTATCTGTCTGTGTGTCTGTGTTAGCTTTCTATCCTTCTATCTGTCTGTGTGTCTGTGTTAGCTTTCTATCCTTCTATCTGTCTGTGTGTCTGTGTTAGCTTTCTATCCTTCTATCTGTTTGTGTGCCTGTTAGCTTTCTATCCTTCTATCTGTCTGTGTGTCTGTGTTAGCATTCGATCCTTCTATCTGTCTGTGTTAGCTTTCGATCCTTCTATCTGTCTGTGTGTCTGTGTTAGCTTTCTATCCTTCTATCTGTCTGTGTGTCTGTTAGCTTTCGATCCTTCTATCTGTCTGTGTGTCTGTGTTAGCTTTCTACCCTTCTATCTGTCTGTGTTAGCTTTCTATCCTTCTATCTGTCTGTGTGTCTGTGTTAGCTTTCTATCCTTCTATCTGTCTGTGTGTCTGTGTTAGCTTTCTATCCTTCTATCTGTCTGTGTGTCTGTGTTAGCTTTCTATCCTTCTATCTGTCTGTGTGTCTGTGTTAGCTCTTGTCTTGTCAGCAGGAGGGGGTGTATGCTATTTTGATTTGTTGATTTCGACTGTTTGTCTTTTCATCTGTTCTGACCTGTGTTATACAATGAGGCTCTAAATCAAGGCCAGGGTCACGGGGGGTTGCACCTGGAGGCAATGCCCGCCGAAAGTCAATCTGGTGCCCACCCAGCTGGTCTCTTCTCAGCCTTGATAAACAATTTATATACTATATAATCTGTAGAACATTTGCTGTTTTTTAGTCATTTTTGTATTTATTGTAAGTTATCTACAACAAAGCCCACAGTGTCCGCCCCTGAGTTACCCCCTTCCGGATCCCTGTGTATTTACGTAAACGCCGTTCAACACGCTCACTGAAAGTAGAGCAGGGGGCGGGTCTTATATGGAGCAAAGTGAACATTTCACAGAAAACAAAGTAAATATTTTGTGAGTGTAAATTTATCCTCTACCATCTAGAGTTATGGATATTAGAAAGTGGATAAATAGAAACAATCTGTTGACATTGCGGATAGATCTAGTGGAGTTTTCCTGGGTTTATTTGAATAAACTATAAGAAAAGATCCAGAGCTGGCAAAAGTTTACCAAACTAAACCAGGCAATGCTAAGAGCACCTCGCACCATATACAAAATTAAATGAAATAATGTGTGAAACTGTGAAGGAAGAGACAGTACGAGAAATCTGGGATTTGTAGTATACAGTAAAAGCTGATGGAACACGAGACCCAACTGGCTGTGAAAACATCTCGATTGTAGTTTGTTTTGTAAGTGCGAATGATGAAATCAGGGAAAGGCACTTGACTATAGCCACAACTGACAGTTTCGGTGCAGAGACATTTGCAAACACGATTGTAACTGAAATAATGGAAGCAGGACTCTGCCCTTCTAAAACGTTAAGCCAGTGCTACAATGGAGCAAATGTTATGTCCGGCTGCCACAGGGGGGTTCAAAAGATTTTGCAGGACAAACTGGGAAGGGAGGTCCCGTACATCCATTGCTTTAATCACCAGCTGCACTTGGTCTCTGTGCATGCCACGTCCTCAGAAGAAAAGGTAGAATAATTCTTCACTGTGTGCAGCTCATTGTACAAATTTGTAAGGAAACCAGCTATTGCTGTTCTGTGTAAAGGCGAGAAACTTAAACGATTTCTCGAGCAGCGTTGGACTGGGCATTACTGTACAGCTGGGGTTGTTGTGAAGTCGTTTAACAGCATTGTAGAATTACTTTCAGAAACCCAAAGCACTCGAGGACATGGAACCGAAGTTAAGATTGAAGCTGTTGGATCATTGAAGCCGGTGTCAGCTGTAGACTTCAGATTCATTGCTCACATGGTGCAAAACATTTTGAGTATACTGGACAGGGAGAAAAAAGCGCTCTTCTTTCTGCTGTAGAGGTCGTTCATAGTGCTTCAGAGTGTATTGCGAAACTGTGTTGCCATGCACTTTCTAACGATCTGCTGAATGACAGTGGTGAAACAACTGTGCCATGCAAGAAACAGAGAGTTTTACATTTGAGCAAGCACCTTAAAGACCTTGTGGTTGAGGGATCTGTTGGTCAGTGTCACAAAGACGGCCGGAGTGGGTGGCGTCAGACCAGATCCAGGAAATAAAACGACACAGACTTGGGGTTTTGGTGAAGCTGAGCACGTGATCGCGCTCAGCATTTAATAATTAATTGACAGAACAGAAAATAAAAGGTTTGAACACAAAACAGGACACGGCACTTGCGCCAAAATAAATAGACAAACAAAACGCACTAACATTTAACAAACGGTGAACGGACAGACAAACAAACACGGTGAGTACAAACACTTATATTTACGCTTTTACTTATTTTAACTCCTTTCTCTCTCCCGTTCTCCACTCTCGAACACCCAACCCCGAGTGAGTGAAAACATGCTGCTTTTATGAAGCTGTACCGAGACTCGACTGCTAATCAATCATTCAATTGGAATCGCGGTACAACTGCACGTGAATCAATAAAGTGCAATTCCCCGTGCTCACATATTACATTTTACTTGCACGTGAAGTGCTGTGCCATCCTCGTGCCTAAATACAAATATACATTTTAAACACTCGTGTTACACAGACCCGTTTATATCCCGTGTACCAATGACTATACACCAACATTTAACACACCACATGCAACATATAACAGAAAATACACACAGGGGCGGAGCACATTGCTACATATACCCCCCCTTGTGCGCAGCACACATGGCCTCAACGGCCACCTCCCCCCTTAAAAACCCAGCAGTCCAGAACAAAGTCTCGGGCTGGAAAGGGAGGCTTCAGTGGGCCCATGGCTGGCAATGCTGTCAGCACCCCTGCCGGTAGTGGCACGGCTGACAGCATGCTGGTCCACTCCTGCAGCGAAATTGCTGCGGGGGATGCTGGTCTCCTGACCTCTCCCCCTTTCTTTGTAGCCGGTAGCTCCCCTTGGTGGGGCTCCGATCACAGTGCTTCCGGCAGCGAAGAAGCTGCAGTGGGAGCAGCTCTCCGGACCTCCCCCACGATCTCCGGCAGTGAAACTGCTGCAGTGGGAGCAAGTCTCCTGACCTGTCCCACGATCTCCGGCAGCGAAACTGCTGCAGTGGGAGCAGGTCTCCTGACCTCCCCCACCTTCTTCTTGGCTGGCAGCTCCCCTTGGTGGGGTTCCGGCCACAGTACTTCCTGCTGCGATGCGGAGCAACAGGCAGCCCCAGGCGATGCGGAGCGGCTGGCAGCCCCAGGCGATGCGGAGCGACAGGCAACCCCAGGCGATGCGGAGCGACAGGCAGCCCCAGGCGATGCCAGACAGGCATCCTTGGGCGAAGTGTGGCAGGCATCCCTGGGCGAAGCGAGGCAGGCATCCCTGGGCGAAGCGAGGCAGGGAGTCAGGACAAGCTGGGGTGCGGGTGTTGGCACTCTTCTTGACCTCTGCGGCCGGGCGGTTCTTCCCCGTGCTTCCCTCAGCAGCCTATGCAAGGGCTGCTGAGGACCGCCAGCATCTAGTCTTGGTCCTTCTGGTGAAGGGAGAGGCAGCTCCTGCTCCTCTCCCCCTGATGGTGATGGAGGCAGAGGCAGCTCCCGCTCCTCTCCTCGTGATGGTGGGGAAAGTGATACCAGCAGGCATTCATCCTCTGCTGGTAGAAAGGGACCTAGCAGGCATTCACCCTCTGCTGGTAGACAGGGACCCAGCAGGCATTCGCCTTCTGCTGGTGGACATGGCGGAGGCAGAGGCAGCTCCTGCTGCTCTGCTCCTGCCGGTGGAGGTGGCGGAGGCAGAGGCAGCTCCTGCTGCTCTGCTCCTGCCAGTGAAGGTGGCGGAGGTAGAGGCAGCTCCTGCTGCTCTGCTCCTGCCGGTGAAGGTGGCGGAGCTAAAGGCAGCTCCTGCCACTCTGCTCCTGCCGGTGAAGGTGGGAGCAGCGTGTAGTCTCCTGGCGACGAAGGTGGGAGCAGCGTGTAGTCTCCTGGCGACGGAGGTGGGAGCAGCGTGTAGTCTCCCCCTTTTGCAGGGGACTGGTGCTGCTCTGCCTCTCTTGCAGGGGACTGGTGCGGCTCTGCCTTTCTTGCAGGGGACTGGTGCGGCTCTGCCTCGGAAGGGGAAACCAGCAGGCATTCTTCCTCTGCTGGTGGAGATGGGGACAGGAGGCATTTTTCCTCTGCTGGTGGAGGTGGGACCAGCAGGCATTCTCCCTCTGCTGGCCGCTTGGGTCCTAGGGCTGTGGAAGCCCCGACTTCCCTCTCTTTGGGCTGTGAACGCACCGACTCCTCCCTTTTGGGCTGTGGACGCACCAACTCCTCCCTTCTTGGGCTGTGGACGTTCGGGCTCCCCCCACTCAGGCGTAGGACGTTCGGGCTCCTCCCGCTTGGGCTGTGGACGCTCTGGCTCCTCCCGCTTGGGCTGTGGACGCTCTGGCTCCTCCCGCTTGGGCTGTGGACGCTCTGGCTCCTCCCGCTTGGGCTGTGGACGCTCAGGCTCCTCCCGCTTGAGCTGTGGACACTCTGGCTCCTCCCACTCAGGTACTGGAGAGGGCAGCGACTGCTCCTCTCCCTCTTGCTCACTGGAAGGCATCCCTCCCATGTCTGCAGCTAGGTATCCCAGCACCACCATGGTAATGTCACGAACTGATGCCGGGTTGTGCTGTTGCTCCCAGTCCTCCCATCGTTCTCCATCTCGCATCCGCAGCGTGTTAATAACCCAGGGGAGGTCACTGGTGAAGTTCCCCTCGGGGTGCACCAGCCAGTCCCATATTTCCCGTGACGGTGGGGAACCCGGTGGCAGTGGGGGTAGAGGGGTGGCTACTGATGCTTGGGGTGACAGCTGCTCCTTTCCCTGAGCCCGCGTATACGGGCATCCTACCCCGTTGTGGCTGTCCTCCTCCCAGCCCGGCATGCAGGATGAGTGCTGCAGCTGTTGTTGCTGCTGCTGCTTCCTGCAGCTTTTCTCCCCATCCTCGCTTTACTATTTATTTATTATTTTTATTTATTTATTTTTTTTCCAAAAAAAAACTGCGGTTCCCGCTCTGGCCTGGAGGCGCTGTCGTCCCGCTTCTGACACCACGTGTCACAAAGACGGCCGGAGTGGGTGGCGTCAGACCAGAGCCAGGAAATAAAACGACACAGACTTGGGGTTTTGGTGAAGCTGAGCGCGTGATCGCGCTCAGCATTTAATAATTGATTGACAGAACAGAAAATAAAAGGTTTGAACACAAAACAGGACACGGCACTTGCGCCAAAATAAATAGACAAACAAAACGCACTAACATTTAACAAACGGTGAACGGACAGACAAACAAACACGGTGAGTACAAACACATATATTTACGCTTTTACTTATTTTAACTTCTCTCTCTCTCCCGTTCTCCACTCTCGAACACCCAACCCCGACTGAATGAAACGTGCATCTATTTATGCAGTTGTACCGAGACTCGACTGCTAATCAATCATTCAATTGGAGTCGCGGTACAACTGCACGTGAATCAATAAAGTGCAATTCCCCGTGCTCACATATTACATTTTACTTGCACATGAAGTGCTGTGCCATCCTCGTGCCTAAATACAAATATACATTTTAAACACTCGTGTTACACAGACCCGTTTATATCCTGTGTACCAATGACTATACACCAACATTTAACACACCACACGCAACATATAACAGAAAAATACACACAGGGGCGGGCACTTCGTCACAGTCAGATGAAGCTGATAATGAATGTGAGCTCAAGAGGCTGTTTTATGGTGTGCTGGATGCCGTACTAGTTGAACTGTCAGCTCTTTTTAATGAACGTAATACTAAACTAATTGCAGCGCTACAGGCTGCCGACCCCAATAGCCCAACGTTTCTACAACTTGCTAATTTGCAACCCTTAGATCATTTATCAAGATGGACATTGTTGAATCTGAATTGCTAGTTGCATGTCAGTTTCTACAGATTAAATCAAAATGAAAATGAAAAGTGGACGACCCAGTCTGTGAAAAACGTTTCGCAACACCCTTGAAGCGATACCAAGTGTTAAGACAGTGCTATGACTTGCTTTGACTTTTGGGGCTTCTACTGCTATGTGCGAAAACTCATTTTCTACTCTTTCCAACGTACTGACAACACACAGAAGGAGCATGCTTCACAACCGCATAGCGCACCTCATACAGTTAGCCTTTGAGAAGGATTTGACCCTCAAGTTCTGTGGCGAGTGGAAAGTAGTAGTAATGAAAGTTCAGTGCAAAAGGGAAGCAAAGATGGCAGCTTTACTGAGGGCTTCTTCATGACACTGGTAAGTTATGGTTTACATTTAATCGATATGCTTTGCCATTATAGATTTTCCATTGACTTGTTTATTCAGTTGTTATATGATCAGTTATTTGCTTAGTTAGCTGTTATTTGATAATAGGTGCATATAGTGAGTAGCATTGTAAAGCACTCAGGTATTATTATTTTTTGTGTCACTCTTGTATTTAAATACCGGTACAATGTGTCAGTTCGTATATAATGTGAGGTGTGTACATGTGCCCCCTCACAGAATACATGGCACCCCCATCCCATGTAATTCCTGGCGCCGGGTCTGCTCTAAATTCCTGTAGTTTTATAGAGTTTACTTCTAATAATGTCACTGCTATTGCTACTATCACTGTAAGGATTTCACGCATACCCTGTGCTTATCACAGTATAATAAATGTGATGACTTGTCAGGTAAACATTGTTCTGTTTGTTCAATTGTTTTAGTCTAGCCACAGATCCTCATGGGTCTCCTGTTTGTTTATTGTCTGTATTGTTTTCCTGATCAAGCATCAGATGGGTAGTTAAGTGATAACTGTGGGTCTGACGAGAAGACGAGGCAATAACGTGACTCCTGAACAATGAGGAGATTAGTCAAGCAGTCCCTTCAGTGTGGAGTTCACTGCCTGTCCTGAACACTGAGGAGATTAGCCAAGCAGTCCCTTTAGTGTGGAGTTCACTGCCTGTCCTGAACACTGAGATTAGTCAAGCAGTCCCTTCAGTGTGGAGTTCACTGCCTGTCTGAACACTGAGGAGATTAGTCAAGCAGTCCCTTCAGTGTGGAGTTCACGGCCTGTCCTTGACACTGAGGAGATTAGTCAAGCAGTCCCTTCAGTGTGGAGTTCACTGCCTGTCCTGAACACTGAGGAGATTAGTCAAGCAGTCACTTCAGTGTGGAGTTCACTGCCTGTCCTGAACACTGAGATTAGTCAAGCAGTCCCTTCAGTGTGGAGTTCACTTTCCTGTGTGTTTATGCTACACATGATAACATTATATCCAGCGCCTCAGTGGTTATGAGCAGAGCAGAGCAGTGTGTTCATAGCCAGGTAACCCCACTGCAGGGGCCCAATTCTGAAGCAATGTGCAAACTGGAGAGCATCCACACTGCATCCTGCCATGTCCCCCATGGTGTGATTCTGAACAGAGCACAAGATGGACTCTATGGATCAATTGCAGCAAACTAAAATGAGCGTACTAACTGGGGATGATCCGGTGGTTAATATGGAGGATGGCACTAAAGTAGTATGCAACTTAATACCAATTGCAACACACTAAGCAGCTCCAGATAGTCCCCAGCTTTGTGCTAAAAATTCTCAATTGCAATGAACCCAAAATTACTATGGTTGCCCTCTAGAGATACTAAAATACTGTACTAACTCAGTCCAGTTTTGTCTTTAGACTAAAGTTGTGGTATTGCACTGTAACAGGGCAAGGCGGCTTGTATGTACTTATTTATTAATAGAACGGGGTGCCCCTGTGCAATTTATTATTTTGTATTTGTTTTGTTGTAGTTATTATTAAATAATAATAATAATAATAATAATAATAATAATAATAATAATAATAATGGTTTATTTATTTATACATTAAAAACCTCGTGCAGAAGGTGACCATCTCCCGAGTCAATTCATTGTTTCATTGTTGCTAATCGGTATATAAGCCTGCAGCTTTCCGTCCTCGAGGTGGATGTTCAAGAGGAGTGAACGAGAGTGAGCGAGCGAGAGAGAGAAACAAACGAAAAAATAAACAAACAAACAACGAAATTTAAACCCTATGGGTCAATTGCAACAAACTGAAAGCAGCGTACTAACTGGGGATGATCCCGTGGTCCCGTGGCAACGAACTTGGCGGCTGAAGTTAGTCCCCAGTTGCATACTAAAAAAGGTCTCAATTGCAACGAAGCCAAAAATAACTGCTGCTGTCCTCTAGAGAATACTAAGTACGGGACTAACTTAGTCTAACTCTTGCTATGGACTAAGAATTTTTGTATTGTACTAAGTGGAATAGTGGAAGACATGTGAAAGTCCCAGAATGTACTGGCAGTTTATTTTTGCTGAAATAATAACGTGTGCATATAATATACACATATATATGTCGTTACCATATTTGAAGCATCTGCTGCCTGTACGGATATTGTAATAGTAAAATAAAATTACATTACGACTACAATACTGTTAACTACTAATAACACTATGTAACACAATTTTTGTTCCTGGGTAGTAAGTGTTATTTCCTAATTGCTTATGCCTCAAAAGTATAGAAAATGGCTATTATTCCCCACAAACTTTGCTTTTGTGACCAGGACAGTGATATTTTGAAATTGACCTATTTCCAATGAGAAAACGGGCGAATTTGTGTCTTTTCGTTCACATAAAGTCAGAAAAAAACAACATATGAATCCAAATTAACATGTATTTATACTAAAGTAATACAAAAATGACTACAAAAGATTTAGAAGTGAGTAGTTTTTCGAGATTTACGATTATACTGTAAATCACTTTCACAAATCAGCCCCCAAATGTAGTTTCCCACCATGTTCTCGTTATACTGTCCTTGGTAGCGGCGTTCAAAGTCCAGTATATCCTGGTGGAAGCGCTCGCCTTGCTCCTCCGAGTACGCTCCCATGTTCTTGAATTTATCAAGATGAGCATCAAGGATATGGACTTTGTGCCGCAGTTCTTCACCAGAGTCTCAACCAACTCCACATAGTTTTCGGCCTTGTGATTGTCCAGGAAGCCCCGAACCACTGCGACAAAGCTGTTCCAAGCCGCTTTCTCCTTACTAGTGGGCCTCTTGGGGAATTCATTGCACTCCAGGATCTTCTTTATCTGTGGTCCGACGAAGACACCGGCTTTGACCTTTGCCTCAGACAGCTTAGGGAAGAAGTCTTGAAGGTACTTGAAGGCTGCCGACTCCTTATCTAGAGCTCTGACAAATTGTTTCATAAGGCCCAATTTGATGTGCAGTGGTGGCATCAGCACCTTCCGGGGGTCCCAGCCGTACTCATCATACTTCAAGGCGTCCAGCAAGGTCTTGATGCTGTTGTAATCCTCTTTGAGGTGCACCGAGTGAGCCAGGGGAAGAGATGGATACTTGTTACCATTATGGAGCAGCACGGCTTTGAGGCTCCTGGATGAGCTGGATGAGCTGATTCGTGAAAGTGATTTACAGTATAATCGTAAATCTCGAAAAACTACTCACTTCTAAATCTTTTGTAGTCATTTTTGTATTACTTTAGTATAAATACATGTTAATTTGGATTCATATGTTGTTTTTTTCTGACTTTATGTGAACGAAAAGACACATTCGTTTTCTCATTGGAAATAGGTACATTTCAAAATATCACTGTTCTGGTCACAAAAGCAAAGTTTGTGGGGAATAATAGCCATTTTCTATACTTTTGAGGCATACGCAATTAGGAAATAACACTTACTACCCAGGAACAAAAAAAAAAAAAATATTTGTTACACGGTGTAATGAAGGAAGGTGTTGGCAGCATTACAGTCATGCATGTAGAGCCTGTAGTATGCGATAGTAGGCTTCACATTTGAGAGACGTATTTATTTATTTTTATTTTATTTTTATTTTTTTGAGGGGACAGCAAGTCTTTTCATTCCCTTTAAGTTGAGGGGACTCGACACTGGTGGTTCTTTGGGGTGAGCAGGGATATTGAGGAGTAGGGACACAGTGGGTAGAATGTGAGTTAAGTGTTATTTTACGTAGTAGGACCTGGGGGCACATTGGAAAACAAAATAAACAGTGCTCTTCTCAGGGTGTTTTTAGAAGTGATTATCTATGATACTTCTTCAGAATACCACCCCTTCCCTGTTTTGTACTTGTTGTGGTCCAATGAGAACAGTGTCGAAACAGCCCGTGTGTGTTGACCACGGTTATCCTTTCCTCCCTTTAAAACAGCCTGGGCCGCACCGCACGAGCTGCAACTGTCTGCATCATGTATTAAGCTAATGCTGAAATCAAAAACAGAATTTAGCTTTGCTAGTTTATTTCATGGCATTGCACTTGGTTGAGTATTTTATAGGCAGTCTGTGTGCCTTGATATGGAGTATTTTACCATGCATATACAGTATATCTTAAATAAAAAAAAAAATATATATATATATATATATATATATATATATATATTACGTGCACACATATAAATATATGCATAAATGTTGGCCTATTTGTAACATTGTAAAAATGATTATTAGCTCATAATATCGTAAAATACATACATTACTGTTACAAATATTTCAAATGTTCTGATTCAGAGCCACCCCGCCTTGCGCCGTGTCTGGCTCCCTGTAAAAGGATGAAGCGGTTCTGATAATGAATCAGATCCTGTTTGGTAACAACAACAATGCTTGATCCTTAGTACCGTACTAAAGCTGGGGATCAGCTAGTCTCCAACTTTGTTTCGCTTGTTTTTTTGATGCAATTGGTACTAACTTAGTACGCAGCTGGGGATGATCCCGAGATAGTACCTGTCACAAAGACGGCCGGAGTGGGTGGCGTCAGACCAGAAACAGGAACACAAACGACAGAGAGATGTGGAGTTTGGTGGAGCTGAGCGAATGCTTTCGCTCAGCATTTAATGAATAAACAGACAGAAAATAAACGTTTGTAACAAAACACAAAAACAGGACACGGCACTTGTAGCCAAAATAAACAGACGAACAAAACGGACTAGACAGTGCACAGACAGACGAACAAAACACGGTGAGCAGATAACTATTTACTTTACTTTTACAATTACCTCCGTCTCCAAACCCGTTCTCCACTCACCGAACACCTAACCACGAGTGACTAAAAATGTGCCTATTTATACTGTTGTGCTGGGATTCAATTACTAATTAATTATTCACTTGAATCCCAGCACGTGAATTAATTCTGTGCAACCCCGTGCTCACATATTACATTTAACCAGCACGTGAAGTGATTTGTGCTCTCCTCGTGCCTAAATACAAATCTACACTTTAAATACACGTGAAACACAGACCCGTTTATATCCCGTGTACCAATCTATACACCAACATTAACACACACACGCACGCAACATACAACACATAACACACAATTGCACACAGGGGCGGGGCACATTGCCACAGTACCGTACTGGCTAGTACGCAACTTAGTATGCAGCTCCGTACTAACTCTGCAAGTTCATTGCAATTGACCCTATAGGAACAGCAAAGGCGATTGCCCAGCCTGACCTGTAGTAAGTTTTTGTGTTTGTGATTGGTTTTTGTTTATGTTTTGTTTCGCTCTGTGAGCAGGTGTTTTTGTTTAAATATTTTATTTAGTTTTGTTATTTAAATAAACGGCGTGTCTTTTTGCACCGCAGTATTTCTGTGTTTGTTTTTCTTCCTGCATTCTGGCCTGATGTCACCACTTAGCCATCCTGTCACGTGTACTAACTCTTGAAACAAATGTGAAGAATCTCAGAATGTATTGCCAACATTTATGGAACTGAACTAGTCTAAGTATAAATAAAATGATTTGAAGTCTAACTGTTTGCCAAGGTAGTTTCATTCTTATTCAATAGCCTAGGCCTATATTTAAAATATATTTATTCTTAATTATGTCACGATGCTTGTAATTAAGCCTTATATCCTGATTTGTAATGGTAATGAATGGTAGTCAAATACTATATTGTGGATGGATATTGATGTGTGTAAAATGTGTTGTTTACACCTTATTCATTGATTGTACGATGGCCAATGCATCTTGTGATTGTTGTTTATTGTGTCCTCTTAGAAATTAAATCATAGGAATATTATTGTGCAGAAGCTCATTAAATCTAATGTAATCATTCATTCAGCGGTGTTCAGTTGTTTTTCACAAGCCGTTCCTCTTATAAAGCATTCTCCTGCCTTTATCTGCACCTGCTTTCATGATGTGGAGCCACAGCGAGAGACTTTCGTACGCTCGGCGAGTACAGTCTGCCCAAATAATATCCACCCGTTATCACTGCTTGTGATTTCATTTACACCTTTTAATATGAGCTACACCTAAACATATGCAGTTGTTTTATGTGTGAATTGCCTAATGAGCACGAATGACAGTTTTTTTTTCAGTTCTGCACTTCATTCATTTTAGTGCCGCTTTATTTAAACGAGATTGTACTTTTCATTTCAGAACAGTGCAATATGTTTGTATGCAATTCAGCCTATTTACTTTTGTGCATCGGTTCATTTCTGTACCTAATTTACATATCTAACAAAACCAGATCATTAGGATGTTGTTGGGTTTCTCAATAAATAAATGTGATTATTAATAACATGCACCGTTCTTCATGGAAAAATAACACTCTAGATGACATGTATAATTTATTTATAGTTTGAATTATATAATAAGCTGAAACCAAGTCATTTTGAGCTCCCGCTTCACTTCCTGTTTGGTAACACGCTACAATAAAGAGTTTAATCCTGTGCTCAGGTGTGTATCAAGGTTGTGGATTAGCTGATCCCCAACTTTAGTTCTGCATATTTTTTCATAGCAAGTGGTACTAAATTAATACGGAGCAGAGGATGATCCCGAGATAGTACCGTACTAGCCAGTCCGCAGCTTAGTCCTAAATTCCCAGGTTTGCTGTAATTGACCCCTGTGTGATTACCACTGGCCAGTCCATGGACAGGGTCAGCAAATCAAGAGAGACTGACCTCCCCTTTAAATCCAAGAGAGACTGACCTCCCCTTTAATGTGGAAAACAAGCACTTCCTGGGATTGTCAATCATATCACAATAAGCTTTCTTTATTTCCATTATAGCAAATGTCCCCATAGCTGTACAATATGGACCATTTCTCTACTGGACCTGCTCAAGGATATCTCATGTCGGTCACAGTTGGACTAGGTGCTTAATACACAGTGTGATCTATTATTCAGTGGTATTCAATAGATGATTTTACTCCTCAGTGTGCAGAATGTAACCCAGCTCTCTTCTTTCACAGAGTCTGTAAAGCGAGAGGTCCTTAAATCAGGTATGTAGAGTGTGTGGAAATCCACAACCTGACTCACCCCAGCACAGCCCTGCCAGTTAGTGTGTGCTGCACATCTTCTGAACTGTAGAAAGTACAGGAGGAGTGATTGTAAAATAATGCTCTCTTTATTTCTGTGTTCTAGAATGGAAGTGGATCCTCAGCTCAGCAGGTATGTGTCTCTTCAATGGATTCCTTTCACAGTGGAGGGTAAAAGAGCAGCGAGGAGCCCCGTCTCACTCACTGTGTTTACATCTATATTTACATTCTGCCCCATTTAAACTTCTGTGCACTCCCAGCTCAACTAACACCAGCCTCGCGTGCCTCCCAAACGTAACACTGAAAAGGAGAGGAGAAAGTGTGTTTAGTTATAATGCCCCAGATTGTGAACTCACTGTGAAGTGAAGATCACATGTAGACACTGCAGGGGTCCATATGTTACACTTTGACATGCATCTAGAGATCTGCTGATCTGATTGTGATGAAACTTGGTACAAACATTCTTTATACACATTATTAAGAGTATCACAGTCTGGAGCCTGTCTGCACCTCTCCTCTCATGAGTGTACCCCTCCCTCTATCCTTCTCTCCTCTCCTCTCCTCTTCTCCTCAGTGGGGATGCATATCCCAGGTGTATACTATATATATACGTTAGAGTCCTATGGTGGGCCGATTTTTTACGACCCTCTACCGACCTGGATCCACAATGCACTGCAGCACCGTCATCATACCCTCCCCTCCTACCCTCCCCTTCCCTCCCCTCCTTCTCTCTCTCCTATCCCTCTTCCCCTCTCCCTACCTCTATCCTCTCCCCTTCTCTCCTCTCTTTACCTCCCTCCCTCCATCCAGCCATCATACCTTCCCTTCCTTGTACCCTTCCCTCTTTCTCCTATCCCTCCCTCTCTCAATCTCTACTCTCTCCTCTACCTCTCCCTCTCTCCATCATACACTCCCTCACACCCTCCTGTCATAATAATAATAATAATCATCTCTTCTTTGCTCCACAGTTGATGTGACTCTGGACCCTGATACACTACACCCCCAGCTCACCCTGTCTGTGGATGGGAAACAAGTGAGACGGGGAGAGACACATCAGGATCTCCCTGACAATCCAGAGAGATTTGATCACAGGTTCTGTGTGCTTGGCAAGGAGGGCTTCACCTCGGGGAGACAGTACTGGCAGGTGCAAGTGGGGGGGAATACAGAGTGGAGATTAGGAGTCATCAGAGAGTCTGCCAAGAGGAAGGGGGGGTTCATCATGACCCCCCAGCAGGGTTACTGGACTGTGGAATGGAATGGATATGAAGTTGAGTTCACTGCTCTCACTTACCCCCGGACCCCTCTCCCCCTGAGCTTGAAGCCGCAGAAGATGGGGGTGTATCTGGATTATGAAGAAAGGCAGCTGTCCTTTTACAATGTGGAGAGCAGATTTCACATCGACACTTTCACTGACATGGAGTTCAATCCCAATGAGAAACTCTACCCACTCTTCTGGACTCTGGATAGGAAAATAGACCTTGTGCTGGAGCCCCCTAACCCTTACCCTAACCCTAACCCTGTCAGCGCTGCAGATTAAACACAAATTGCTGTCTGAACCAGGAAACTATTCAAACAGCTCAGACAATCTCCTCTTCATTTTCACTGACACTCTCTCTGCACTCTTCTGGGCTTATGAGAAGAAATCCTCTCTCTTCCACCCTCTTACCCTGAGCCCCTCCTCTTTATTTCTCTACACCCCCTTTCCTACTCCCCTTCCTGTCTCCCTCTCTTCCTCTCCACCTTGTTGCAACTCCAAATCCCTCTCCTTTTCTGCTTACTGCTCTTCTCTACCCCTATCTTTTCTCTCTCCTCCTTCTCTCCCTTCCCTCTGATATGTTACCCATACTTACTACTTTCCTCTATCCTCTCTCCACCCTGCCCCCTCTACTCTCCCTCTCTCCTCCCTGCTCTCCCTCTCTACACCCTGCCCTCTCTACACCCTCCCTATCCCACTCCCCCTCTCTCCCCCTGACCTCTCTACTTTCCCTATTTCCTCCCTATAACGGGGTCGAAATGACCAGTATTTCACATTTTTATTTTGCACTTTATATATTTTGATTTGTGCATGTTTTCTTTGATAGGGCACTTTGATTTGATTTTGTAGCACTTTTATTGTTCCTTCCCCACTCAGTTAATTAATTAATGACCCAGTAATTGAAAATACGCACCTGACAATAAATACCCCTTGATTTTAGTTTTCCAGGATGGCTATCCACCGTTTGTCTTGTCTGTGTTTTTTTTTGTGCGTGTAGGAGAGGGGACCTGAGACGGAACTAAAATAAATGGTAAGCCTAGTACTGCTGCTGCTGTGATGACGACGACGATGATGATGATGATGTCGTTGGGGATATTGTTTATCGGTGTCCCCTCCTCTGCACTCACTGGCGTTTTGTGTTTTGTGTTTGTTTTTAAACCGGTTGTTTTTATTTTTGGATTTTAAATGAAACCCGTTTTAGTTATTTTTTTTGTACAAAGCACTTGTGTGCTATTGTAATGATCTGCTGCTAATTCTTAATTCTGTGCAATAAAACATTATTTTAATTGACAGTAACTGTGTCCTGGTTACTCTCTTCCCTGATTTGCCCTCTGAAAAAAGAACTTTAATTCTGAGGGTGCAATTCCCTTGGTGGCGTAGTCAGGGCTACCTTGCAGGTTCTACATCCCCTACACTCTCTATTCTCCCTCTCTCCTCTTCCCTCATCTTTTAATACGCTGATATAGCTGTGGACCTAGGAGCCACCAGCATTAATAACTGTATGACCATAAGAGTAGTTAAAGGGTTAAACATATGTGTTATGGTGTAACAGGACTGCTTTGTTCACCCTGTTGACTATTGTACTCTGCGTTGTGTTTCTTTTTTTAACGATGATGACACAAAAACATGCGTTTTCATTATCGCCTTTGTTTTTATTCTGCATTGAAAATGAAAAGAAAAGAAAATTGCATTTCAGTCTGGTTACTGCATCTGCATCCACCTATTCAGTAATTAAAATAAACTAATTACTCAAGACATAGAGCCCAAACAACAAAAATACAACACTTAACAGCATTTAAGCCGTCTCTCTTTTCTTTGCATTGAATAGCTATACAGTGGTTTCGTAATGGAGGTTACGTAGTGTAAGAAGGCTGCACTCACACGCACATGTGGGTAGGCCACGGGAGACAAAAATAATAACTTTTAAAACTTTCTTTGCGTCACAATAAACACATTTTTACAACTTACATTTTTATCACATTCATATTATTGTCTAATATTCTGACTCATATGTCCAAAGTGATATACAGTTTTCAGGGATTTTTCTTTATTAAGCATGCTACAAACTTTTTATTTTTATTTTAGCAAAACATTAATTAACACCAAACATCCTCTCAACATACTTTTTCATTACCCAAAGTTATTACGTTTATAATGTTGTCCTTCTTTGTTAACAAATGTGCATTTTGAGTGATTTTTATGCAATTTAATAGACAACAGCAAAATAACGTACCTTCCTCTGAGACTTCAAAGACAGGAAAGGAAAAAATGATTGTGTTTCAGTACCTTTCCTTACATTTGGACTATACCAAAATAACTCAATGTCATTGTTCCGCTGTTTGTTTATTTATTTATTTATTTTTTCCTAAACAGACTGCTCATATAGCTCCATAATAATTAGAAAATTCAAGTCAGAAAATGTTTATTTCCTTAGAAATAATTACTACACTGTATGTTATACAATTCACATTACCCATTACTTGTATAATGGTACTGTCCATTACTCTGAAGCCTTGCGAGGAAAAAATTGTCAGACTTTTTAAAGTGACAGCAACAGCCTAATGAAAATCTAGTGAAACCACTATACTACTGTTACAATGACACCAACACCTTTGAATTGTACAGGAAATTGATTTAGAGAGTTGAACTAGTATGGCAACCATGGAGACAGGTGATAAAATGGAGGCCATGGGAGAGAGCAGTTAAATCAGCGAAAACACCCCAATAAGTCAACACACGAGGCGTTGACTGGAAATAGGGGGGAGGTCCTGTTAGTAGGCGACTCAGTTATTCGCCACGTTGACAGGGATTTTAGCCATAAAGACCCTCTGAACCTGCCTGCCTGGAGCAAGGACATTGAATCAAGAGTGTGCCAATTATTAAACAATCAGAAAAAAGAGGCTGTGGTCATTCTACACATAGGTGCAAATGACATAAGAAATAGGAAATCTGAAATTCTAAAAGAGGACTTCAGATCATTAACAAAACAACTAAAAAGGTCAGGATGCTGAATTATTCTGTCAGGTCTATTACATGTTATTGGTTGTGGGGATGAAAAAATCAGCAAAATTACGGCTTTAAATGTGTGGCTGGCTGGCTGGTGTGCTCAAGAGGGTCTGGGTTTTATAAATAACTGGTACTGTTTCTGGAGAACAAATATATTTTATAAGAAGGATGGACTTCATCTAAATAGATTAGGGGCAAGCAGGTTAGCTGCTAATATTGAGAACCACCTTACAAAGTATTTAAACTAGGCACTGGGGGAGGGCGACCTAAAGAGATATGCAAGATTGAGGTTACAGCTTCCTGCCACCCCTGCTTTCCAGTGAGTCATCATAGAGGTGTGTGTTACAGTAATCTTACTCAAATTCCTATGATCCCTGCTCAATCATTTGCACTAGATGGGACTGTTCTACGTTATGGTTATTTAATCTCAGGTCTCACTAATTTAAGGCTCTGTTAATTAGTCATTTTATTCAGGATTACAGGATTGATATTTTATCATTAACTGAAACTTGGCTTGGACCTAATGACAATGTCTTACTGATTGCGGCTTCCCCACCTTACTATTCTTTATTTCAGAAAGCTCGCTCTACTGGATGGAGAGGTGGACTTGCTACTACTTTCAGTAGTGAACATAAAATTAATCAGGTTACTGTCCCAGGTTATTCATCTTTTGAACTGTTAACATAAACACTAAATAGTGCACTACCTGATCATATTGTAATTATCTGTCGAAACCCATTATTTTTAGCTGAATTTAGTAACTTGCTATTTTCATTGACAGTCCATTATGATAGGATTCTTCTACTGGGTGATTTTAACCTACGTGTTGATACAGAATCTGACTCCACTTCTGTGGAATTTATGAGGCTCCTGGATTCCTTAGATTATATCCAGCATGTAAAAGGTCCCACACACAATCGTGGCCATACTCTAGACCCGGTAATCTCTTGTGGTTTAGTTGTTAAAAATGTATTAACTACAGATCTCACCATTTCTGACCATCTTGTTATTATTTGTGAGGTCAGCATACCAGAAAATCCATGGAACGTACACTTACATCTCGAGATATTAATTCCTTAACCGCTGGTAAATTTTCTGATATACTGAGTTTATTATGAATCCCAGAGGGCTTATCTGTGATGAGATGGTGAATACCTACAGCACCTCATTGACTGGTATCTTAGATGTTGTAGCGCCAGTCAAAACTCGGAGGGTGTTTTTTTTAAAAAAAAAAGCTCCCCGTGGTTTAATAATGCTACTCGCAAATTTAAATATGAAGGTCGGAAATTAGAACGGAGATGACGGTAACGAAACTGCATGTTCACTACACTACATGGAAGGACCACCTAGCTAAATGTAGGAAGGCTCTGGCATTGGCCAGATCAACTTATTACTCTAACTTAATTGAAACTAATAAAAATAATCCTAGATTTATTTTTGCTACAAATGAGAAATGAATTAATCCTTCTCCAAATAGTTCCACCCTTGATACTGGTTTTATTACTAGCTGTAATAAAACCACTTTAAAAATAAAATACTGCACATTAGAAATCAGATTGCACAAACATATTCTATTAGGGAGGCTTGTTGCACAGCATTACCTATTAGTGCCTCTAATGCTACGTTTACACCTGCACACCCGAGCCGAGCCGGTGCCGAGTCGAGCCAGCCTGGTGTGGCTCCGCTCGTTCGGCTCGCATTTACACGGGAGAGAGGCGAACCGAGCGAATGACGTCATGAATAATGAACGTGCTGAGTAGCAAGTTGCGAAAGACGGCGAACGACAGTGAGAATGGTAATGGTTGGTTGCTGTGGCGGGTCAGGATGTTTTCGTTGTTTTTCTTTGTGTTTTACCTGCTGAATAACACGGTTGAAATGCATCGAAGGATTGAATATAAAAAGAAAAGAAGAATGCTTCTGGAAGAGAGTCGCAGTCTGAGTCTTTTGAAGATGAATATGGCCATCAGACTTAAGGCAAAAAAGGTACGGTTTCTTTTCTTTTTTTTTATTAAACACAGTCGGTTGTATTATCAGCTTTGTTGGAAACTAGCGTCATTTCTTTGTTATTACCTGATGTCCGCGTTTGACTAAAAAAACTCACATCAAACCTTTTAAAAGATTAGCATAACAACAAGAAATACATACCACTGTTTATAAATGTAAAAAGAAGCACCAAAAAAAAGTTACAGAAGGAACAATTTATGACATAAACATTAATAGTTGTGCTACACTCCTGTCAATTAAGCACAGAAAACAATCATAGTCATAGGTAAACATAACACACAGGGGTTAATAACATTATATTTTGTATTTATATTGTGAGATTTAGAACATAATAACATAAGAAAGTTTCCAAACGAGAGGAGGCCATTCAGCCCATCTTGTTTGTTTGGTTTTTAGTAGCTTATTGATCCCAGAATCTCATCAAGCAGCTTCTTGAAGGATCCCAGGGTGTCGTCTTCAACAACATTACTGGGGAGTTGGTTCCAGACCCTCACAATTCTCTGTGTAAAAAAGTGTCTCCTATTTTCTGTTCTGAATGCCTCTTTTTCTAATCTCCATTTATGACCCCTGGTCCTTTTTTCTTTTTTCAAGTCAAAGAAGTCCCCCGGGTTGACATTGTCTATACCTTTTAGGATTTTGAATGTTTGAATCAGATCGCTGCGTAGTCTTCTTTGTTCAAGACTGAATAGATTCAATTCTTTTAGCCTGTCTGCATACGACATGCCTTTTAAACCCGGGATAATTCTGGTTGCTCTTCTTTGCACTCTTTCTAGAGCAGCAATATCCTTTTTGTAACGAGGTGACCAGAACTGAACACAATATTCTAGGTGAGGTCTTACTAATGCATTGTAGAGTTTTAACATTACTTCCCTTGATTAAAATTTCTATGTGTATATTGGAATATTTGTGTAGGTAGGGGTTATGCTTAAAATCAATTACTTATTAGTAGTGCAAATATCACTCAATTTTTTGTGTTTTCAGAATTTAATAAACCAATAAACCAATTTATTATTATTTCTCCTTGAGAATCCTGCAGTATCGGGTGCAGAAGGCGTCGCTCAGTATGGACACACATTCGATCAACAGATTGGTGGGAAAGAATTGTTGGGAACTTCACAGACGCCCAGTGGCTTAACAACTTCAGAATGTCACAAGAAACTTTTGAATACTTATGCCAAAGACTGACACGCACACTCCAAAGATCAGATACAAAATTCCGCTTGTGCGTCCCTGTGCATAAAAGAGTAGCTATTTTGTGGAAGCTTGCAACTAATTCAGACTACAGAAGTGTGGGGCACCTATCTGGGGTCAGCAAAGCAACTGTATGCAGCTGTGTGCAAGAGTTTTGCATGGCAGTAACCAAAATACTCCTACAAGAACACATGGCAGTTCCCAGTGCAGAGCAATTTGCAGAAATGTCTGACTACTTTGATCGAAGATGGGGAGTGCCTCAATGTGTTGGTGCAATTGACGGTTCACATATCCCTATTATTGCTCCACAATACTACCATTGCGACTATTTTAACAGGAAAGGGTGGCATTCCATCATTTTACAAGCAGTGGTAGATGGCAAGGGACACTTTTGGGACTTGAATGTAGGTTTCCCAGGCAGTGTTCATGCAAGAGTACTAAAAAATTCTACTCTTTGGACATTAACATCCAGCAACCGCCTGTTCCCCAACATCACAAGGAACATATCTGGATGTGATGTGGGCTACTATATTCTTGGCGATCCTGCATACCCTCTCCAGAGGTGGCTGATGAAACCTTTCTCAGACACCGACAGGCTAAGTGGGCAGCAGAGGCAGTATAATTACAGGGTAGGCAGAGCAAGATCTGTTGTTGAGAATGCATTTGGGAGGTTGAAGGGCAGATGGCGGTGTCTCCTGAAAAGAAACGACTGTGACGTTAACTTAGGAAAGAGAATGGTTTTGACATGTTGCGTGCTTCACAACATTTGTGAAAAACATGGGGAATACTACAGTGACGATTGGGCAGCCACACTGGAATTAGCACAACCTGTACATGTGTTACCAGAGAGAGGGGTGAATGAAGGGGCTGCTGTACGTGAAGCTCTTGTTGAGTATTTTAGTGCTGACATGTGAAATACTGATCTGTATTTTGTTACCTTTTCTGTTTAATGTTGCAAGAAAGAATAAACATTCACAAATTGGTTTAACAGAAATATCTTTATTTGTTGTGTTTACATCAAATATAATTTATATAAACCATTTCTACTGTATACTTAAAAACTATACATTAATAATGTATTAACACAAAACATGCAGGATTTAACTTTATATAACATTTAGAGAATATTAACATTCAAACATAAATATGTTAATATTCTGTAAATGTCATATAAAGTTCAATTCTGCATATGTTTTGTGTTTATACATTATTAATGGATACAGTTTAAGTTCATCCTGTTAACTGTTCATTATTAATCTACAGGAATATCTTTGGCATTTCTTGTTAGCAAAGCCTCTCCAGTTCTTCCCAATACAGATATTAGCTGTGTGTTCAATGTTGTGGATGCTTCCCTTTGCCGTTCCCTTTGCTCCCAGTCCAACGCCATTTGCCTCTCTCGAAAGTCACGTTCAGCCTGCATTTGCACTTGCATGAAGTCCATGTACTTTGTATCAGACTCTCTCATGGCCTGAACCAGTTCAAGTACTGGAGCCGGTGCATCAACCCTTTTACGTTTTTTCCCTGAAAGAAATGAAAACACAAACGAAACAAATTAGTACTGTTGGTTTACCTGCCACAGACTGTGAAATAGTTTATTTTCTAAAGTTGCTTAAAATTAAACATGAAATAATCCCCTATAAAAATGTACCATGGTACTTGTACCACTGGATTTTGGAACAGGGTATGATGGCATCAGTGTGAAAGTACAATGGTATTGTATAATATATGTAGGCCTATATATACGATCTATACCATCAATGTACAATGACCTATTATAGAACTATAATGCAGTACAAACATAATAATACAATAGTATATAACTACACTATACCATGGTACTAGAAATAGTAGTACAAAGTAACATTGTTCAAAGAGAAAAAAAGACCGCTACATCCAGATAGTTACTCCACTTGACGTGGAGATAAAAAAAAAAATGTAATAAAAAATGAAAGAGGTATTGATTTTACTTTTAAGTGATTTGTTTTTAGTGGAGAGTACTTTATCCTAGAAAGAAATCAAGGCAACACAACGAAATGTAGAAAGGATGTTTTTAAAACAATTAGGCTTACCAGTTGTTGTCCTGTGTAGTGTCCCAGCGGAGGAGGGTGTTTCAGTCCAGTTGTTGTCCTGTGTAGTGTCCCAGCGGAGGAGGGCGTTTCAGTCCAGTTGTTGTCCTGTGTAGCGTCCCAGCGGAGGAGGGCGTTTCAGTCCAGTTGTTGTCCTGTGTAGTGTCCGAGTGGAGGAGGGCGTTTCAGTCCAGTTGTCCTGTGTAGTGTCCCAGCGGAGGAGGGTGTTTCAGTCCAGTTGTCCTGTGTAGTGTCCCAGCGGAGGAGGGCGTTTCAGTCCAGTTGTTGTCCTGTGTAGTGTCCCAGCGGAGGAGGGCGTTTCAGTCCAGTTGTTGTCCTGTGTAGCGTCCCAGCGGAGGAGGGCGTTTCAGTCCAGTTGTTGTCCTGTGTAGCGTCCCAGCGGAGGAGGGCATTTCAGTCCAGTTGTTGTCCTGTGTAGCGTCCCAGCGGAGGAGGGCATTTCAGTCCAGTTGTTGTCCTGTGTAGTGTCCCAGCGGAGGAGGGCGTTTCAGTCCAGTTGTTGTCCTGTGTAGCGTCCCAGCGGAGGAGGGCGTTTCAGTCCAGTTGTCCTGTGTAGTGTCCCAGCGGAGGAGGGCGTTTCAGTCCAGTTGTTGTCCTGTGTAGTGTCCCAGCGGAGGAGGGCGTTTCAGTCCAGTTGTCCTGTGTAGCGTCCCAGCGGAGGAGGGCGTTTCAGTCCAGTTGTTGTCCTGTGTAGCGTCCCAGCGGAGGAGGGCGTTTCAGTCCAGTTGTTGTCCTGTGTAGTGTCCCAGCGGAGGAGGGCGTTTCAGTCCAGTTGGAGCTGCTGTCGAGTTCATCTTCTTGTACTACGTCTTCTATAAAAAAAAAAAAAAAATGCATAAAAGTTGAACTAGTATATCAAAATACATACAACTCTGCTTTCTGATTGTATTACTTGCAATCGCTAAGGTTTTGTATCTCCTAAACTTTACTGTTACGTAAATTGCATCTACAACAAAATAGCACTATTACAATAACTATTACAATAACATAACATGTAAACAGTAGTGATTTTTATACTCTAATAACATTGTTTTATTACTTTTTTGGGAAATGTGTTCTGAATACTATTAAATATATAAAGTACCTTTTTCAGCTGGTGGATCCACCATTGCTTCCATTATCTCCGTGGCAGAATTGACAGCGCCAGCGCGAAGTGCTGCAGGTCGATGTCCTAATACAGAGTCCACAATGTCGTAATATTTGCCTTTTTTATGATCAGCTCCACTTTTGCTGTTATGCTCTTTTATTTTTTTATACTCTTGTTTTAGTTTCTTAATTTTCTCCTGACACTGCTTAAGACTCCGGTTATATCCCAATTCCTTCAGGTCTGCCGCAAGTTTGGCATATATTTTTTCGTTACGTACGCTAGACGCAAGTTCTCCCTGGACACTTCTATCACACCAGAGAGTTACCAGTGCCTGTACTTCATCGGCATCCCAGGCTTGCATTTTCCGTCCTTCAAAATCATTGCAGTCCATCTTGTAATGGTTTTTCTTCGCTTCTTCTTCGAACGCTGGTCGATGATGAAAACAAACGGAATGACACATTTCGTAATCCCCGCCCACAGCCTGTTCGGCCCGAGCCAGATTCAGATATGTTGCAGGGCTGGAGTTTCACGGCTTGGTTCCGGCTCGGCTCGGTTATTTGCTAGTGTAAAGACATCCGTACCGTGAGGGCGTGGAGCCTCAAGGTACGGGTGTGCTAGTGTGAACGGGGCATAAGGCTACTATGGAGGTCTTTCCTTTGATTACCCTTCAAGAGCTGACAGCTCTGATTCAGCACATGAGAACTACAGCATGTTCTCTTGACCCCATTCCTACAAAATTATTAAAAAACACTCTTGGAGTTATTATTACCCACATTTTAAAAATTATAAATAGTTCTCTTTCTTCTGGTACTCTTTCCTCAGCACTTAAGGTAGCTACAGTAAATCCAATGCTCAAGAAACACAACTTGGATCCTAAACTCATTAATAACTACAGGCCCATCTCCAAACTTCCATTCTTAGACAAGGTTTTAGAGAGGGTTGTTGCATTTCAAGTACAAAGTTTGTTAACTTGTAATGGTGTATCAGAGAAATTTCAGTCCGGTTTTCGTGCTGCACATAGTACAGAGACAGCCCTCGTCAAAGTTGTAAATGACCTACTGATGAGCTCTGACTCGGGCTTTGCATCAGGTCTAATTCTTCTTAATCTAAGTGCTGCTTTTGACACCGTAGACCACTCCATCTTATTAATTCAGCTCAAATACTTAGTGGGGCTGTCTGGCCTTGTCTTATCCTGGTTTCAATCTTACCTGTCTGATAGGTATCAATTTGTCTCTATCGGCGAGGAAAAATCAGCATTGATTGCGGTGTTCCACAGGGTTCTATTCTGGGTCCATTGCTATTTTCATTATATATGTTACCACTGGGTGACATTGTTAGGAAACATGCTGTGAACTTCCACTGCTATGCGGATGACACCCAGCTGTATTTGTCTTTAAAACCTGCTGATACTTCTGTCAGGGTGTTATTTGCTGCTTGCCTTGCTGATATCAAGTGCTGGATGTCTCAAAACTTCCTCATGTTGAATTCAGATAAAACAGAGGTTGTGTTTGTAGGCTCCCATAAACAACTAAAACATGTAGGATCACATGAGTTTGACCCTAGCAGTCTTTATCAAATCCTAAAACTGAAATAAAACATGTAGGATTGCATGAGTTTGACCCTCGCAGTCTTTATCAAATCCTAAAACTGAAATAAAACATGTAGGATTGCATGAGTTTGACCCTCGCAGTCTTTATCAAATCCTAAAACTGAAATAAAACATGTAGGATTGCATGAGTTTAACCCTCGCAGTCTTTATCAAATCCTAAAACTGAAATAAAACATGTAGGATTGTATGAGTTTAACCCTCGCAGTCTTTATCAAATCCTAAAACTGAAATAAAAACTCTGGGGGTTCTCTTTGATCCTGATTTATCATTTGAGTCTCATATTAAGGAAGTTTCTAAAGTATGTAACAAACACACCTTCAGCAAAAAAGTCAACTTCAATGAAAAAGTTACCTCCCTGAACTAAGTGCTGAAAACATTTAATACAGGGGGAAAGGCGGGTCAACAGAGCAAAAGGATGAGGGATCTTTAACTTACAAATACAAAACAAAAAGAATAAAAAAGGAAAGATAATCTATCATTTAAAGCAGACAATACATTTACTGGTTCTTCATAGGCGAACAAACACACACACAGCGTGTACAGACAGACAATGAGCACTTCAGCATTGATCAAAACTAACAGGTACATTGAGCGATAGTCAAAGTCCCAAACAGAGCAAAAATGCAGAGAAGACAAAAACACTGCATCAAAACAAAGAAGCAAATAAAATTAAAAAAAATAAAAATCCAGTAAAAAAAAAAAAAAATGGAAACAATCTCACCACTCCTGGGTACCCGCTTGCTTGAAGAGTTCCTTGATCCAGCAATGAATGAGAGAGTCCAGCCAGTCCAAACGAAATCAAAAAATCCTTTATCAGCTATGACAATTTAACCAAACTACCAAACATTTAGCATTCATTTGAACTACCTCAAGGTTGATACGAACATGCTAAGCAACAGCTTCGGGCTAGTAACAAACGTCCGGACTTCTAGAAAATAGAACGAGAAAAAATAAGTTTTTGGATTGCCAATCAGGTCTCTCTGTATCTGTTCCATTCATAACATAACAAACGCTTCCAAAGACCACAGACAGTACAGATGCACCGCTTCGGCAAGAAGGGCCTGTGGAGAAGACCTAGGAAAAAAATATCAGAACTCCCCCTCCTGGAGCAACTTACCAACCTTTTATAGGAAACCAAAAACAAAATCTCCCAATAGAAAAGAAGCACCAATAATCACTTGAACTTGCAGAAAAGGACGAAATAAATAGAAAAAACAGAACTGGTTTTAGTGCTGCCCAATTAGAACACCACATGGTACGCTTATTGTACCATATAGAAATATATTTTTAACTGAATTTATGCGGCAGGTGCCACAGTGTTCTCATTAAACAGAGATCGAATGCAATACATTTCACAAACATTGTTTAATTTAATGGACGCTGTATTTATACTCTTTTCTCTAAGATGTATGTTTCATTCATATAGCGTCTTAAATAGCAAATTCAAGTCTGCGGCCAATTATAAATATAGCGTATAACTGTAAACCAATTAAATGAGTGCTTAGATAAGAATTCCTGTGCAGTATTTTAATGGAAAAGCCATATAGAGTTGAAACGTGACTAGTGTATTTGACATCTTAATATTGTGCAGGTGTCCTGATCTAAACCTAATGGAAATGGCCTGATATGAAGAGTGCATAAGGATCAGGTGCAAGAGGGTCAACAAGGACCAATGAGCTGAAGCAATCAAGCAGTCCTGGCAGACCCGATATAAGAAAGAGCTGTCAGACCCCAGCGAGAGCTGAACTCACGACCCCTGCTTTACAAGAGCAGTAATCTAACCCCTGAGCTACGGAGCCTGGGACCCATGAGGTGCTCCATAGCCAGGGAGTTCACACGGCTGGGCGTGGTCAAGGGGCGTGGTCTCCAGTGACGTGGTCTCTGCACTATCTGTGCTTCATACAGAGTTTTATTCCATTTGATTTTCTCTGTTTAAACAATGCATTAGCGTTCCATTACCATTGCCATTATTAATAACAATGTTATGACTTGCACTATATTGTCTATTGTAACAGCAAGCTTATATTTTTGTAAAAGTTGTTTAGAAGGATTGAGGGCAGTGAAATTAACACTGAGCTTAAACGCGTCTTGTTTCTCTAACTCACAAGCCTTTTGAATGGTATTTAACTACAACCCAGGGAATTATGTACAGAACAAATCAAAAGTATGCAAAATGATGCAGTATCTCTGTACAAGTATCATTGTGCAGTTGTATTGGGTTCTTCTCTCATACTGGATATCAAAATACTAATAGAAAACAATGAATTTGTTTCTTAACACAAAGTCTTTCTAAATTCCAAGATTGATATAAAGGAACGCCAGCTCTTTCAGTTTGTCTCCCGAAAGAGAACGCCTCCGATCGGACAGGACAAGATTACACAGAGAGTTGTGGCGCTCAGCATCAGCTGTAGGTATTTGTTACTGCACTGATGTATCTGAAAGTGAATGTTTTAAAATTAGGAAGATGGTCAGCTGTCGATGTGAATCTCTCGGGCGGTACAGTGCTCTGGATCACATTGGTGTCTTTTGCTGATGTATTTGCAACGTGGGACCTTGTCGTGGCACTTTCTTTCTGGCAACATCGACCAATGTTCCCTTGATCCTCAGTGTGATCCAACATGTTTCCCTGTCCTTCTCTGTTAACGGCGATATTATTTAATATTACACGCCTATGCGTGATGTGTAAGCATTAAATTAAACGTAATACAAGAAATAGTAATTTGAAACATGTTTGTTTATTATTATTTATTTTTAAAAAAAAAGTAATTTCTTAACCTGCCTCGATGACTAAACTCAAATGAGAAGCAGCCGAGTCAACAATAACAGGTGCATACAAGTGAAAGTCCCAGTAAAACAATACAATAACTCTGGGGAGCTCACTTATAAATACATATTTATATCAAAACCCATGAAAGGTCAGTTTCGAGGGTGATTGATCTGACATTGACTGACCCTATATGTATATAACTTAACATCCGCTGCTATTCTCGTGCGGAACGTAACGTCATTAAAAAGGTGATTGATAAAGGTGTAAAGAAAATGCAAATAGTTTGTATTTATGAACTTACAGTATTTAAACACTCGCTCAGCTTCGTATTTATAGTGAAGAGTTCTGATACGCTACACTCTGTATGTTTTTGTTCGTGACGCCATTTTCTATGCATTATGGGAGCTTTACAGGAGGGGCGGGTCTCGAGGTTCCCTTGACGACAGATCCCAGAGTGACAGCAGCTTCAGTGACTGCGTGACGGAAACTGCTTTTATACTATAATAATCGATCGAAATCGTGCAGTTTATTAATCGTTCAAAGTCGGTTTTGGTGTTTAATGTAATAATCGGAAATAAACCATATTTTCGATTAATCGCTCAGCACTAATTAATAGTTTAAATAAATAGCAAGAAAATGTGTAATATGTTCATGCAGTGTTATTAATGTCCAAGAATAAACTGGATTGGTAACTGCATTGGAAACAATAAAAGGATCATTTCTGCCATCTACTGGTCACTTTGATCTAAATTCCACAATGTTAAAAATAAAAAGCCAAAATTGTTTTGTATCCTCCTTCTTAATATGTTTGAAATCATATATTTGTTGTCTTTACTAGTTTTATTCTGCTGGTATCATTTAAAACACTGAGGGAGACCTCAATTACAAACTCCGTGGAACTCTCACACTGTGTTTTTTAATATTACTACGTGAAAGAAACACGTTTTTATAGTAACCTCATAATTTTTTATTTTGATGCAGGATATCTGGTACTACACGAAGTTAAAATAAATACAAGCCTTGCTTTCAGACAGTGCTGCACTTCCTTGATCACCTGGGGGGTGAAATTGTCTCCTCCCCTTGAACGACTTCTTCCACAGCAACCTAAACTGTATTCCTGTAATCTCATAGTGCTGTACACATCTGTGAAAGTGAACCGAAGCAAATAATATATTCATTATAAAAAGACCCCTGTTCTCCTTGACCGAAAACTAACACATTGTGACACATTTTCAGATTTGGAGCGGCTGCTAACGGCTCTCACCTGAAGAGAAGAAAGGACACGTTCAGTGCAGCTCACCCATCAGAGAAAAGCGCTAACGACTCCCTAAACAGAACAGAGAGCGGCTAACACCGGACAGCTGACACCCGGGGAGGGGTTGGGGGCGTGGTCTCGTGCCTGGGACTGCGAGAGAGGGGGTTAAATCTGCAGAGCAGACTAGGCTAGTCTCACAGATTACCTGTCGGTGTTAGTTTGAGTCAGAGCGAATGATTAGAGTCGTGCTGCACATCCCACTGACAATACCTGAAGTAAATGTCTCTTTCTTTATACTTTCCTTATTTTCTAATTGTAACTGATTGTGTCAGAACAGTCAATGTGTTACTTGGCAGGATTGTAATTGTGTGCAATGTTTTGTTTGTTATTATGATACGTTACAGTAAATATGAAACAGATTTCGCTAGATCTTCGTGGCATATAACGTTTGTCAATTAGCTGTTTTAATTCTGACTCTGGCTCACTTAACAGAATAATTCTACCGATTTCAAAGTTAGCAGTGCTCCAAGTAAGCTTTTTATATCTGGTCGCCTATTGCACTTACTGTAATTCTAAATAACTACATGCAAACGTTTGTATTGTTATTGCAGGCTTTTAAGTTTCCTGCTAATAAAAACATTGAGCGTGTTCATAAATTGGTTTGTGCACGCGCATTAATAGTCGTTTAAAGCATGCTGCGTAAAATATGCGCTAGTCTTAGTTTTTAAAAATAATTTATCAAAATCCAGCCGCAGAGACAAACAGTAACGATTCTGAAAGGTAACAGAATCAACCGCGGTAAAAGTTAGCTTGACGTTTGATATTCGTTTGATATTCGACTCCCGATACCCCGACATGAATGAAAATGCCTGTATCTCGCCAACCACAGCAGCTAGAGCGCTCACACCAACTTTAATTTAAAGGAGACCAGGGCCCTGTGCCTCGTAGCTGGTTTAACTAATTCAGGCTAATCAGACGTTAGCCGGATTCAATTAACCCGATAATTGAAGTCAGGCTATCTCCGTTCCTCGACGGCGAATACAGGCTAAAAGTGTCTCGATAACTCGATTCCGATTTAAAAAATCCCGATAATTGCGCGTGCTCGTGCTCCCTCAAAAGGGAGAATCGCAGAGCACTGAAACAATGATCTTCACGAAAGATGACGTCGAAAGAGAGAGCAACTTGTTTAGACTGAGCAAGAGCTTCTCATGGAAATTTTTGAGGAATAGAAAAGCATTTTCACAACTAAATGCAGCAGTGCTGCTGCTCCAAGTCCAGAGAGGAAGCATGGGGAAAAAAATGGCAGATAAGCTAAATGTGTAATATTTTTTTTTAAATGCATTTTTTTATTACACAGGCTATGTATTTACCCCAGTATAATTATTTCACACACGTCCAGTTTAAATCTGCATGCTTGTAGTAATGGAATGTAACATGCATGAGAATGGTTAGCTCTCTATTGTTTTGTCATAATTTGCCCTTGTTCTTTTTTTAATATATAATACTGTAGTAATATGTTGTACTAATTAAATCGCCAACTGAGTATAGGAATGCGCCACTAGCAAAAAAGCACAGCCCTGTGCATATAGCCTGTGTTACTGTCAACGCACGGCTGCGCCGGGTGGTATGGGCAATGTACAGCTCAAGTAGATTAGGTAAATGATACCTTGCTGACTGAATCTATAGCGCTCAAAAACATCTGAATGATGCAAAGGATCTTGGCGATCTCTCTGTACTCTTTCCCTACGAAAAGCTAATCTCATTAAAATTGCTCCTTGATCTATGGGATCTCTAAGGAAGGGCTCTGTCATTTAGAGGGGTGTGTCAAGTGCTTTCATTGGGTAGAAGTACAAGTTTTTATACACAGATACGGCTAACTTTAAGTTAGCCTGCACTGGAGCAGGTTTAAGATTAAGGATGTGTTGCTATGGTAACTTAGTCGGCTAGATTTTAAGCTTGCTTCGAGGAACCGAACAAGCCAGACTTATGTCAAGTTATCCTGAGAGTTATCCGGGTAACTCGGTTAGCCAGCTACGAGGAACAGGGCCCAGTTGTGAATTGTTCCACAGCCTCTGTTTTACACGTGAAGCCTAAGAATAATTTGTGAAAAGCAATGACATACCGCATATATGCACCCCGGTCCTGGCATCAATGAAAATGGATTTATCTCGCCAACCACAGCAGCTAGCGTTTTCAAACCAACTTTAATTTAAAAAAGACCAGTTGTGAATTGTTTCACAGCCTCTGTTTGTGTGAATCCTAAGAATAATTTGTGAAAAACAATAACATACCGCATATATGTCCTGGCATCAATGAAAAGGATTTATCTCCTCAACCACAGCAGCTAGCGCATTCACAACAACTTTAATTTAAAGGAGGCCAAATGTGAATAGTTTCACAGTCTGTGTTTTACCTGTGAAGCCTAAGAATAATTTGTGAATACAATAACATATCGCCTATACACACCACCATCCCAGCATCAATTAAAAGTGCTTGATATCCCCAACCACAGCAGCTAGCATTTTCAAAACAACTTTAATTTAAAGAAGACCTATTGTGAATTGTATTCACAGCTTCTGTTTTACATGTGAATAATATGTGAAAAACAAAACATATTTCATATGCGCACATACTTAGCCTGATATGCGTAAAATGGCTTGATATCCCCAACAATTTGTTGTTCACAAATTATTATTAGGCTTCACATGTAAAACAGAGACTGTGAAACAATTCACAATTGGTATTATTTAAATTTTTTAAAGTTGGTTTGAGCACTCTAGCTTCTGTGGTTGGGAAGATCCATCCATTTTCATTAATGTCGGGTTAGGGTGAGTCGAATATCAAACGTCAAGTTAACTTTACCGCGGTACAGAATCAAGCTTTTACCACTTTTATTCTTTGCAGCGTTCCATCCGCCATAAATGACAAATAATTAATTAGTCTTGAGGAGTTGTGTTTTGAGGATGTTTTGCATTTGTGCAGCAATGGTGCCGACCATTTCAGCACATTGTCGTTTGCATGGGTGGCATTGACATTCTCTTTGTGTAACTCCAGCACTGGCGACACTTTGAAAGGGAGCTCTTTTGCAATACAATAAGCGAGCAGTGTTCATTTTTATTCACATCCCCTCTTCCTGTGCTTTGCTGTGGGTTGATTCAGTTTGATGGAAACACACAGAGATGCTCTGTTCTGTAGGGTGTGTTTGCTTATCTAAAATACAGTGCCGTGAAAAAGTATTTGCCTCCGTCTGATTTGTGCATATTTTTGACACAATGTTATCGGATCTTCAACCAAAACCTAATATTAGATAAAAGGGACCCTGAGTGAAGAAATAACACAAATTTGATACATATTTAATTTATTAAAGAAAGTTATGCAACACCCAATGCCCCCGTGTGAAAAAGTAATCGCCCCCTTAGACTCAATAACTGGTTACGCCACCTTTAGCAGCAATAACTGCAATCAAACGCTTCCTGTAGTTACTGATTAGTCTCTCACAGCGCCGTGGAGGAATTTTGGCCCACTCCTTCATGCAGAACTGCTTCAACTCCGTGACATTTGTGGGTTTTTGAGCATGAACTGCTCTTTTCAGGTCCTGCCACCACATAGGTCTGGACTTTGACTAGGCCATTCCAAAACTTTACATTTCTTGTTCTTCAACCATTCTGATGTAGACTTGCTTGTGTGTTTCGGATCATTGTCTTGCTGCATGACCCAGCTGCGCTTCAGCTTCAGCTCACGGACAGATGGCCTGACACTCTCCTGTAGAATTCTCTGATACAGAGCAGAATTCATGGTTCCTTCAATGATGGCAAGGTGTCCAGGTCCTGATGCAGCAAAGCACCCCCAAATCATGACACTACCACCACCATGCTTGACCATTGGTATGAGGTTTTTACTGTGGAATGCAGTGTTTGGTTTTCGCCAGACATAACGGGGTCCATGTTGGCCAAAATGTTCCACTTTTGACTCATCTGTCCATAGAACATTGTTCCAGAACTCTTGAGGATCATCCAGGTGCTTTTTGGCAAACTTGAGACGAGCATTCATGTTCTTCTTAGTGAGCAGTGGTTTCCGCCTTGCTACTCTACCATGAATCCCATTTTTGCCCAGTGTCTTTCTGATGGTGGAGTCATGAACACTGACCTTAGCCGAGGCGAGAGAGGCCTGCAGATCCCTGGATGTTGTTCTAGGGTTCTTTGTGACTTCCTGGACGATTTTAAGCCTTGCTCTTGGAGAGATTTTGGCAGGATGGCCACTCCTGGGAAGATTCACTACTGTCCCAAACTTTCTCCATTTGGACAATATGGCTCTGACTGTGGTTCGGTGGAGCCCCAGAGCCTTAGAAATGGTTTTGTAACCCTTTCCAGACTGATAGGCATCAACAAATTTTTTTTGGAGGTCTTCAGGAATTTCTTTTGTTTGTGGCATGATGTGGCTCTAGAACCTGTGTGCTGACAACTTCACTCTGATGGTAAGGGCCAAAGTTAGTCAGATTTATATTGGGCAGGGCTGGCCCAAATCAGGCCTGATTGTTAACCAAAGTATTCAAACAGCTGACCCTAATTATCCCTTTAATTGGGTTGAGTTAACTAGAGGAGGCAATAACTTTTTCACACCTGAAGATTGCATGTTTGATTACCTTGCACACCAAACAACTGAAAGAAGCACCAAACTTTGGTGTCATTTTTTCTCTCAGACTCTGACGGGGTACTGCCCCGTCTTTATGCTCATGGTTGGGACTGGCAGGGAGGGGGTTAAAATTCCTCCCTGCCAGGAAAACATGTGAGAATGTGGCTGGAGCCCTAATTGACTAATCAGCAATTATTGAATAATTGGGCTCCAGCCACAGGGGATAAAAGCCAGGGGAGAGGCCCTGGTTGGGGAGAGAGTTGGAGGAGAGTTCCAGAAGAAGCAAGAGTGTTTTTGTGCGTGCTGTGTTTTCAGGTGTGCTGTGTTTTCAGTTTGTTGTTCTGTTCCAGTGAAGGCAACGCCCAGCCTGGAAGCTTTATTTTGTAAGTTTTGTTTTGTGTTTGTATTTTTTTTAAAACCTTTTTGTTTGGCCCTTGTGCTGGTTTATTTTGTATTTTTGTTTATTAAAAATCTTTATTTTGAACTTTATACTGTCTCTGAGTCTCAAACCTCGGTCCATCCTGTCACCAACTCCCTCTATATATTACTACAACCCACAAAAAAATCCGACCAAATACAATGTGAAAAATGTGCAAAAATGCAGAAAATCAGACAGGTGTCAAATACTTTCTCAGCACTGTATGCTGCTGATCCTTTGCATGTCCTGTATGCTTGTTGTGTTTAATTAGCGATTCTTTCTTAAGCAGCTACATAGGGCAGTGAGACGAGCTGATTCTCAACCAAACCATTCAATATACGAGAGGGGGGAGTGTTACACAGAGTTGATAATGATGGTGTTTTAATCATTTAAATAATACTGAAGACAACGAACATAACCACGTGATGTAAACAATCCAAGTGAGAGGTTGCAGTCACGTGACCCCAGCAGGTTACATACTGTGTGGGTATTTTGCAACCACAGAGTATCCTTATACCTTCAGTCACAGGAATTGGAAAGATCTCATTTATGATGTGCCAGATACTTGGAATTTGTGACCTCTACTATGCACCACCGGTGAGCGAGCGCACTGACGTGATTTGACCAAGAATCTTTTTTCCTTTTAAGAAAACGTACATACCGGTACATGTTATTAAGAAAAAATACATTTTCAATAGTTTGTTACAAAATACAGTACTAATGTGAATTATGTACAGTTTCTATGTTCGTATAAACGTTTAACATATTTCATTAAATCTACTCACAATTAAAACAATGTATAAGAGTAGTATGTACAGGGATAAAAAAAAAAAGTTCTACGAAGCGTCACTAACTAGAATCTGTAAAATCAGCTTCAGCGAGTGACAGCTACATGGTTAAGCTAAGCTATGGAGACTTCTGTTCAGTTTAAGTTGCCAAAAAATACAGGTAGATGGATGCTGTTTGCAATTATTGTACTTTTAAATATGTTATAAATGATGATGCTTCATATTAAAGTAAACAATGAATGTAGCATTCTGTAAACGGTAAGGACTGGGAATCACCATCCTGCTTAATTGTGTTAGACTGCAGTATGTAATTCAATATGTTAACGTTATATTCGACTATGGTGCAACATTGGTTAATTCTGTAGGTTGCTGGAAAACGTTTGGGCACAGGTGTAATTGCAGTAATTCATCTTAAATGGCACATATGATATGCAGGGGTCGGCATAGTCATGTTACACAAGACACCTTACAAAATACTGTTCCCACTAGGACAAGATCATATATTTTGTCCGTTAGTATTACGTATGATTCATTATATCCCAATATCAAATAAACATACCTCATAATGCTGTAATCGCATTACAGCAAGGACACTGGAACTAGAGGAGCTCTCAGCAGCCCTGCTTTAAACATGGTTCCAGTGCCACTGCATTACTGCAAGGACACTGGGACTAGAGGAGCTTTGAGCACCCCTGCTTTAAACATGGTTCCAGTGCCACTGCATTACTGCAAGGACACTGGAACTAGAGGAGCTCTCGGCACCCCTGCTTTAAACATGGTTCCAGTGCCACTGCATTACTGCAAGGACACTGGAACTAGAGGAGCTCTCAGCACCCCTGCTTTAAACATGGTTCCAGTGCCACTGCATTACTGCAAGGACACTGGAACTAGAGGAGCTCTCGGCACCCCTGCTTTAAACATGGTTCCAGTGCCACTGCATTACTGCAAGGACACTGGAACTAGAGGAGCTCTCAGCACCCCTGCTTTAAACATGGTTCCAGTGCCACTGCATTACTGCAAGGACACTGGAACTAGAGGAGCTCTCAGCACCCCTGCTTTAAACATGGTTCCAGTGCCACTGCATTACTGCAAGGACACTGGAACTAGAGGAGCTCTCAGAACCCCTGCTTTAAACATGGTTCCAGTGCCACTGCATTACTGCAAGGACACTGGAACTAGAGGAGCTCTCAGCACCCCCGCTTTAAACATGGTTCCAGTGCCACTGCATTACTGCAAGGACACTGGAACTAGAGGAGCTCTCAGCACCCCTGCTTTAAACATGGTTCCAGTGCCACTGCATTACTGACACACTGTCTCATTTAAACCACACAGGCTTCTGTACTGGATCATTGTTTTGTTAATTTTCCAAACAACTGCACTTATATTTTCTACATTTACAGCCTCCAGATATTTGTTAGGTTCAAAAACGATGGTAATCAATGTGTTGACTCGTGTCTCTTTGGTCAGTGCTTTCTGCACACACAGGGTAGACCTACCTCTGATTTTCAGGGTTTAGCTGGAAAGGCAGTCACCAAATTGATTGTTGCTGGCAACAGTTTATGCACTACAGTGCAGTCATTGGTAGGCATAGGAGCTTGAATAAATTGGTGTGGCCATTTCTTTAAAGACACTACCGGTTGTAAATTTTAACGTTTGCCAAACTGTAGGCAAGACAGAGCTCATTCTGTGCATTTTGCAAGTTCGATAGAAATGTGTTCATCTTGTTGATGGAAACACAGCTATTGTCAGGGTAATTAAATGAAATCCAATAATGACCTGTTTCATTTGAATATGCAAGTAACTGCGTCCTTTACTTAGCAACGGGTTCAACAACCATGAGCCTGTTCCCAGGGGAGACCAGATTTCGTGTGACCCCTCACCGGCATGATCACCCCCCCCCCCCCAAGCATTCGATAATAGCGACCCCTCACTTCTCAATATAGCACTACACCAGTGTTGCCAATGTTTATGTAAGTCTTTTTTAAAAAAAAATACACACTTTGCTAAAGTTTGTGTAACATTGTATCACAGATCATGTTTTGTAACAAATCTACATTAAAGGTCAGAGGACAAAATGACTCATTGCTGATCGGTTGTTTTAGGAGAAAGTATTCTAAAATACTCAACATACTTATTTAATGAAAAGAGAAATATTATAACTTTTTGCCAGCTTTCATCTATCATTCTTGAGATTAGACAGATACAATCCTCTGGTATTATAAACATCATTACAAGAAATTCTGTGTCCCTTCAATAGTAAAGCCAGCCCTGCTATTAAAGCCAGGTTGTATCTGTCCCTGGACTGGCCTTAATAGTACTGTAAATTAAATAAATACATGTGTGTGTTGTTTGTTTGTTTGTTTGTTTGCTTTCCAGCAGAATCCTGTGTGCTGCCATGGACAGTGTGGAGATGGAATCTGTCCAGATTAAAGAGGAGTTCTCTGAACACGAACCTCTCCCCTTTAGAGTGGAGTTCTTTGAGCTGGCTTCCCTCCCCATTAAACAGGAGCTCTGAGATGCAATGTGACAGCAGTCAGCCACAGGTCTCTGAGATTAAAGCTGAGCACAATGAATTGGAGATCCCCCAGACAGAAGAACCCCTTCCTGTGAAACAAGAGGTGCTGGAAATTAACCATATTAAATGGGAGCCCCCTGAAGTAGAGTTTGACCACATGGAACCAGGGAAGGAAGAATCCGAGGACTTCAAACCAATTGGTGAGTGACTCCCAGTAGCTGTGACATTGTCATTCTAGATTGCGTGATATCCACAGTGTGGCAGAGAGAGAGGGAGGGAGGGAGCATGTGGGTTACATTACTAGCTATTTGTTTTTCCTGTACCACTCACATCAGTTCAGGATAGGACTCACTACTGGTGATCTTAAGATACAGATATAAGCCTCTTTCACACTGGCACTCCTACCCGATTATACCAAGGGGAGAAGAACTAAAGTACTGTATATAACATTAGAAATGTTCAGTGTCTAAATAGAGGGATATTATTGTACATGTGTGATGTAATTATGGGTGCTAGATTCCATTCCATTTATCAAATATATAGTTTAAACGTTAAAATAAAAACATTTGAGAGTGCTATTACTTATTTTTACATAAATAGCTTTCTATAAATTACTGCATGTATGTCTATAAATAGGGCGTCTGATTTTCTACTCTCTTTAAAGAATGCAATTGATCCCTGTTCAGCCATTCGTGTTTCTCCTTCACACTGAGAATCATGTTCATGTGAAACAACTAAATGGGGTTTTCATTTAAATGCAGAAGTGACTCCTCTTAATGTAAATACAGACATGCAGAATGATTGTAATAGAGTGTTTCCAGCATAAAATACTTTTTTTTTCATTATAGCTTTAATAAAGAGGAGTCTCTTATTAACATGTTGCACGTTCTGCTTGTAAATGAAAAATGAAGGCTTGGCTGATTAAAATGCCCTTTAAGTTGCTTGACAGAAAAAACTAAATTAAATCAACTAAATGAAGCCCTATATATAAATGTATAGAAACAGTGCAGCAGTACGAACACATGATAGCATCGGGTTACTATAAGGGTCTGTTTTAATTGGAGGGCGGGAGCATTTATTCCGTTACTACAGAAGTGTTGTGCAGTGTAATTATTCAAACAGCGCTAGAATCCAAATCGCTAATCTATCCTACTTACTGTATATATAAGACAATAACTAGTTATGTTCACAGTGGCTTTATTCCAAGTACAGTATCATAGTAATTCAAAGAAACTTGTGACATTTGCATAATCAATATTCAGTTAAAAAAAAAATACTAATAACAATAGTTTGTACTTGTCTGACTGGCAGCAGTAGGAAAAAAAGAAGACCAAAAAAACAGAAAATGGAAGCAATCTTCTCTCCTTTTAAAAGACGCATAAACATCTCTCGAGTCTCGGTCCCAGAACAGCAGCAGCAAACTAAACCAGCATCTCCGTGGGTATAGAGGGTGCAAACCAACAAAACAGAACACCCAGAGTTTTATCACCTAACACTAACAGCAATTCACTTGTACCTCGTCTCCACTGCCGGCGCGGCTCCAGTCTCTCTGGGCACCTAGGAGAGCTGGCAAGTGCATCTGGTGAAGACAACCAAAGAAAACCGAGTAGCCGTTATTTGCAGACACCCTCTTGTTGTTAATATCTGACCTGCACACTTTTGACAATTTTGCTTAAACGATTAAGCAAAATTAAAAACGCTTGACCCTTTACTAACATTTAAACTCTAAATGTTTAACACCCCTAAATGTAATGCTATTGAAAAATATATAATTGTAGGGTGTTGTGACAGGCTAGCTGCAGGGATGACTTCAGGCCAGAGAGAATCACACAGACAGACAGTTGTTGCAGTGAATCTGAGACGCTGCGGCACTCAGCGTTTTATTAACACACAGAAAATAAAAAGGTTGAACAAAACAGAAGACAGGACATGGCACTTGAGGCCAAATAAAACAGACAAACAAAACAGACTAACACTTAACAAACGGTGGACGGACAGACACACAAACACGGTGAGTAAAAATAAACAAACAAGTATCGTGCTGGTCCTACCAGCACGCGATAGCAATTGATATTAATATTTAACTTTATTTCTCCTCCTCTCTCTCCCGTTCAGTTGTTTTGACATATAAGTAAATTCAGGTGTTGACATACATTTAAATTCAGGTGTCGCATATGGTAGCTTTCTGTACCCTATAGAATTGTGTACCCTTGATGATTCCGACACAGCTGCATTTTTTTCAAAGATCGCTGGACATGAACACTTTGTTCTGGACAGTACATGTAAAAAAAAAAAATGAAAACGTGTTTTAAAAAAATATTTTCTAAGGTTACTTTAAATGAAGTTTTCATGGAAAAATATAGCGTTCCACATCCCCAAGTGTTGCTACAACCGTTTAAATAACGTCATACCTGTTGTGAAAGAATCGCACCTCTCCGCGGTTTGTTGCCCCTTTAAAAACACTGACCCAGGCACAGAAATGGATTTTTAAAAGCGCGGCTGCGCTATTTTTTTTAATAGACAACACAAAAACAAAAATAAACAAAACAAACATCTAGCTCTTTTTGAGCACTAACTAAACAAAACAGGAACCTAAACTAAAAAGCAGGACAGCTAAGCGGTTTACCTGTAACAAAATAACCAAAACAGCACACACAAAAAGGCTTCACACTACCTTTTTTTCTTTGTTTTACGGCTGTACACACACCAGTACAGCTTCCACACACATCAGCCGCCAGGAGCGGCCTGACTGCATTCTTTAAATACCCTGCACCTGGCTCTAATTTTCAATAATAGCCAGGTGCAGGTGATAATTAACACTAAAATAATTAAACCAATTAAACCCAAAATGTGCCTACGCACATGTTTTCCTGCAGGGAGGATTTAACCCCCTCCCTGCTGTCTTACATACATACATACAGTGCCTTGCGAAAGTATTCGGCCCCCTTGAACTTTGTGACCTTTTGCCACATTTCAGGCTTCAAACATAAAGATATGAAACTGTAATTTTTTGTGAAGAATCAACAACAAGTGGGACACAATCATGAAGTGGAACGAAATTTATTGGATATTTCAAACTTTTTTAACAAATAAAAAACTGAAAAATTGGGCGTGCAAAATTATTCAGCCCCTTTACTTTCAGTGCAGCAAACTCTCTCCAGAAGTTCAGTGAGGATCTCTGAATGATCCAATGTTGACCTAAATGACTAATGATGATAAATAGAATCCACCTGTGTGTAATCAAGTCTCCGTATAAATGCACCTGCACTGTGATAGTCTCAGAGGTCCGTTTAAAGCGCAGAGAGCATCATGAAGAACAAGGAACACACCAGGCAGGTCCGAGATACTGTTGTGGAGAAGTTTAAAGCCGGATTTGGATACAAAAAGATTTCCCAAGCTTTAAACATCCCAAGGAGCACTGTGCAAGCGATAATATTGAAATGGAAGGAGTATCAGACCACTGCAAATCTACCAAGACCTGGCCGTCCCTCTAAACTTTCAGCTCATACAAGGAGAAGACTGATCAGAGATGCAGCCAAGAGGCCCATGATCACTCTGGATGAACTGCAGAGATCTACAGCTGAGGTGGGAGACTCTGTCCATAGGACAACAATCAGTCGTATACTGCACAAATCTGGCCTTTATGGAAGAGTGGCAAGAAGAAAGCCATTTCTTAAAGATATCCATAAAAAGTGTCGTTTACAGTTTGCCACAAGCCACCTGGGAGACACACCAAACATGTGGAAGAAGGTGCTCTGGTCAGATGAAACCAAAATCAAACTTTTTGGCAACAATGCAAAACGTTATGTTTGGCGTAAAAGCAACACAGCTCATCACCCTGAACACACCATCCCCACTGTCAAACATGGTGGTGGCAGCATCATGGTTTGGGCCTGCTTTTCTTCAGCAGGGACAGGGAAGATGGTTAAAATTGATGGGAAGATGGATGGAGCCAAATACAGGACCATTCTGGAAGAAAACCTGATGGAGTCTGCAAAAGACCTGAGACTGGGACGGAGATTTGTCTTCCAACAAGACAATGATCCAAAACATAAAGCAAAATCTACAATGGAATGGTTCACAAATAAACATATCCAGGTGTTAGAATGGCCAAGTCAAAGTCCAGACCTGAATCCAATCGAGAATCTGTGGAAAGAACTGAAAACTGCTGTTCACAAATGCTCTCCATCCAACCTCACTGAGCTCGAGCTGTTTTGCAAGGAGGAATGGGCAAAAATTTCAGTCCCTCGATGTGCAAAACTGATAGAGACATACCCCAAGCGACTTACAGCTGTAATCGCAGCAAAAGGTGGCGCTACAAAGTATTAACTTAAGGGGGCTGAATAATTTTGCACGCCCAATTTTTCAGTTTTTTATTTGTTAAAAAAGTTTGAAATATCCAATAAATTTCGTTCCACTTCATGATTGTGTCCCACTTGTTGTTGATTCTTCACAAAAAATTACAGTTTCATATCTTTATGTTTGAAGCCTGAAATGTGGCAAAAGGTCGCAAAGTTCAAGGGGGCCGAATACTTTCGCAAGGCACTGTACCTGTATACATACCTATACCTGTATACATACATACATACATACATACATACCTGTATACCTACATACATACATACATTGTAGCCTATATAACTAGCGCTTCACACTTTTACAGGTAGAATTCTCAGTTTTAAGTTATTATGAATGACTGAATGAAGCTGACAGAAAATCAAACTGTAGGGGATGTGCTAAAAACTAAAGCCGATTTCCATTACACGAGAGTACATGTTAAAACTTCATGTTGATTTGAACTCGGCTCTCGCCAGCACCAACTAAGACGTAGCTTTACAGTAAACTAATGTGATCCATATGTGTCTCCATCCATTTACATTTCCTTCCATATGATGATGTAGATATCCTTCTGTCTGGTGTTAATGGCTGAAGTGTAATGCTGGCTCCAGGGATCAGCTTATTGCCTATCTAGCGCATCAATCAGCACACACAACAGCTGCAATGCTGGCTCCGGGGATCAACCACAGTGCAGCATCCCAGGAGCATCAGCATGACAACCGTCTGGATTGAGCTACGTAGGGTACATCTCTGGGGTCTTCAAGTGGGCACCTTCCATCCTCGGTGTTTCGTCGACTAGCCCACGACACCTCAAGAGGGCTCGACGGTGATTCTGGCGTCCCAGCATCACCCCCCTCCGTCCCCCACTCAACTCAGCCCAGCTTACTTACCTGTACATCAACGTTTCTTTCTTTCTATTGTGCTCGAGATCCCCATCCAGAATCTTTCCGTCTCAACCACAGCCAGTTGCAGCTCCTCTCTGCTGCTTCAGATAAGTTCTTCACTGTGCAACGCAACTCTTGGCCACTGAATCCGACGTCTCTGAGAAACCGGGTTGTAGAGTGTGCCACAAATCCTCGACAACCCACTTCCACTGGGTAAACCCGGACTCTCCATCCTCGCTGTTCCGCTTCAGTGGCTAGTTGAGCATACCGCAGTTTCTTCCTCTCATACGCCTCATCTACAGCATCCTCCCATGGCACTGTTAACTCTACCAGGTGAACAAGGCGTGCTGATCCAGACCACAAGACAATATCTGGTCGAAGGTTAGTGGTGGCAATCTCAGGTGGAAAAATAAGCCGTTGACCAACATCTGCCAGCATTTTCCAGTCTCTAGCAGCTTCCAGTTGTCCTGGGCGAGGATTGGTTTTAACACCTTTTCTTAGTGGTTGCTCTCCTGGGCGGAGGAATGTTGTCTTTTGTGTGTAATGTTTTGATGGAACAGGTGGCAACTTATTGGTCATGTTACGCTCGTCTTCCAATGCTAAGGCCAAACAGCTGTCTCTCCAGGCTGTGACGAGGTCTTTCCCTTGTTGCCAGCTGCACTATTCACTGCAGTCACTGGACATATCCAGATCTTCATGATTTCCATTACACGAGAGTAGATGTTAAAACTTCATGCTGATTTGAATTCGGCTTTCGCCAAGATAAGCACCAACTAAGACGTAGCTTTACAGTAAACTAATGTGATCCATAGGTGTCTCCATCCATTTGCGCTTTCTTCCATATGATGATGTAGATATCCTTCTGTCAGGTGTTGATGGCTGAAGTGTAATGCTGGCTCCAGGGACCAGCTTATTTTGCCTCCCCAGCACACACAACGGCTGCGATGCTGGCTCCGGGGATCAACCACAGTGCGGTCTCCCCAGCGCATCAGCATGACAACCGTCTGGATTGAGCTAAGTAGGGTACATCTCTGGGGTCTTCAAGTGGGCACCTTCCATCCTCGGTGTTTCGTCGACTAGCCCACGACACCTCAAGAGGGCTCGACGGTGATTCTGGCATCCCAGAATCACCCCCCTCCGTCCCCCACTCAACTCAGCCCAGCTTACTTACCTGTACATCAACGTTTCTTTCTTTCTATTGTGCTTGAGATCCCCATCCAGAATCTTTCCGTCTCAACCACAGCCAGTTGCAGCTCCTCTCTGCTGCTTCAGATAAGTTCTTCACTGTGCGACGCAACTCTTGGCCACTGAATCCGACGTCTTTGTGAAACCGGGTTGTAGAGTGTGCCACAAATCCTCGACAACCCACCTCCACTGGGTTAACATGGACTCTCCATCCTCGCTGTTCTGCTTCAGTGGCTAGTTGAGCATACCGCAGTTTCTTCCTCTCATACACCTCATCTACAGCATCCTCCCATGGCACTGTTAACTCTACCAGGTGAACAAGGCGTGCTGATCCAGACCACAAGACAATATCTGGTCGAAGGTTAGTGGTGGCAATCTCAGGTGGAAAAATAAGCCGTTGACCAACATCTGCCAGCATTTTCCAGTCTCTAGCAGCTCCTAGTTGTCCTGGGTGAGGATTGGTTTTAACACCTTTTCTTGGTGGTTGCTCTCCTGGACGGAGGAATGTTGTCTTTTGTGTGTAATGTTTTGATGGAACAGGTGGCAACTTATTGGTCATGTTACACTTGTCTTCCAATGCTAAGGCCAAACATCGCAACACCTGGTCATGGCGCCAAGTAAACCGTCCTTGGCTAAGAGCCACCTTACATCCTGTCAAAATGTGCCTTAATGTTGCAGGTGATGAACACAAAGGACATGAGGGATCCTCTCCTACCCAGAGGTTTAGGTTCTGTGGTGATGGGAGAACATCATATGTTGACCTGATGAGGAAACTGATCCTGCTCTGTTCCATTGACCATAGGTCTTGCCAGCCAATCTTGCGTTGTTCCACACTTTCCCATCTCATCCATTCTCCCTGCTTGGCCTGGGAAATGGCCTTTATATACCTCATCCTCTCCTCCTGCTTTTGCACCTCCTTGACTACCATCTTCCTCCGTTGAGCTGGGGCTGCTTTGTGCCACGTAGGAGGAGCTGAACTGAGACCAAGACCCCCTCTTCCATGCTGAACTTGCCCCATGATATCACCAATTCGAAGGGCAGCCTTTGCATCCTCCACAGCTTTCTTTGCTGCCCACTTTCTTCCAGTTTTCAACACAGGTGCTGCCTCCCTTACGCATTTGTCGCGTGACTCTACTAATGTCATTTCCAGTCTGACCTTGGTGCACTTAAACTCCTCGGTTAGAGCGGATGCTGGTAGCTGCAGTATATAAATACATCATAAAGATTATTTAAATAGAACAAAATAGAAAATAAATGAGTCTAAAGTTATAAAAACATGCCTTCCAGTTTCAATATCAAGAGAGGTTAACCAGTCAAATAACTAAGTCAATAAACTAACATTAAAAGTAACACATTTCAACACACATTTTCATAAGCACGCAGGCTCCCGTATGGTTACGTGCACTCAGGACTCATACACATTACATACAGTGACTGTGTTCAGCAGAGTCTGTTGTGTGGGTTGCAATGAAGATTCGGAAGCAGTTTCAATTGCCTTTAGTATTAAGTTGGAATCTAGAGTTACTTCACAACTAGATAAAACATCCATCAATGTTTAAATGGTTCTGATGTTCATAGTTGTTGTTGTTTTCAAATGCACACAATATCATGAGATCAGTTAAAGTCTTATCTTGTTTCAGTTGTTCAAAGTAGAATTGTTTGTATTTTTAATCTTAGCAATGTGTTACATTGTATTGACTGTTTTTTCCTTCTGTTTGCATGTAGATATTTCCTATACAAATATGGTATTTTACTTGAAACCTAAAGTCTTTGTGATATAATACTTATTCTGGAGATGTGATCGTTGGAATGCAGTTGGTCTTCTCTAACACATAGAGCTGCGGTTGGTCTTCTCTGTAACACAGAGCTGCAGTTGGATGTGGAGTCGATATCTAGGGAGGATGTCTGTATTACAGTGCTTTGAATGGAGCCCCATTCAAGCGACGGCTCAATGGTTACTTCATTGTGAGAGGAGTCCGAATCAAAGATAAAGCAGCTCACGCTTGTTTTTATTTAAATATAGCACCCAAAGAGGAGTTTACTTTGGTGATCCAATCCCTTCCAGGTAAAACAGGAAGCGAATCCCTGACTGAAATCAGTCCTTGCATTGGCTTACAGTTTGAATGACGCTAACTTTTACACAGCAATGTGTGCCATTAACACAGGTAGCTCCCCCTCCACCATGCAGAGAGATAGAACAGGATTCGTAAGATGTATAGAATGAAACTTCATTCTGTTCTAACTTTAGTTATATTGATCATAGAAGGAAAAACACGTTATACAACAATTAAAGTAAAACAATTTAAGAATTATTTTCACTTTAAACTTATTTAAATGCAATAAACCTTTCAATTTTATTGGGAAAACACACTTAAACAACTCTTAAACTTGCATGTGCAAGATTAGTAATTGAAATAATAAAACCAATTGATCAGTAAGTTTTACTTCTGTTACATTTCAGTCTAATAGTTTTAGTAAATCTAAAACCCAGAGATTGTTAAACAAGTTAATATTATACCCCCGTAAAGGCTTTTTTTTTCAATTCACTTTTAGATAAGGAAATTAGGAATTATATTCACATTAATGTTCAGTGTTTCATGATAATTAATTTCATGGGAGAGTGATGACAGCTCGTGTCCACCAGGTGTCACACTTCTTAAGAAAGTTGTGTATTTGCTTTCAGACAGTCTTAATTTAAAGATAAGAATCAGCTCTGTTTGTTTATACCAGACAGGCAGGGCAGCACAGCAGGGAATCTAAACTATTCTCCAATGGAAATCTTTACCACCCTGTTACTAATATCTAGTCCTTTGAAGTAGATCTAGAGAACGTTATGGGGAAGGAAGACAAACTTAATTAACATCACAGCATCTGAAGTCTCAGTTTAAGATTTGAAATGTAATTTTACAAAGAACATTCAATTACAACTAGGAATTTCTCACACACCCTTTATATACAGAGACAATGGAAAACGTACAAGATCTCAAACTCAATGAAACTCTCTCTAAATAGCTAAGCTTGCCTTAATATGTACTGTAAGGTCATTCTAATGATAGCATACTAATAAAAAATACAAGCAAACAAGCCATATTTTACCCAAAGGGAATAAACAGCTAATGGTGATTCCACAAAAGCACCAGCTCTGTTACTGTCAAACAGTCTGAGGCAACTTCATTCTGCAGATTGTTTAGATCAATTATTCATAAACTGTATAAACTATGAATGTAGTAATAATGGTAATGTTGCAGCATGTAGGTTCTGCAGATTTTTAACACATGCAAAATGTTCAAATAGTTTGCTTGCAAACCTTTCATGTTTTACAGTATATTTATACAGCTCTACTATTGTGGGGACGTCATAATAATTGGATATACACATTTTTATTCAAATTCATTCAAAACCAAAACAGCGTTTGCTGCAGTGCAAGGTTTGCACCACTTGAAATAAAACACATAATTAAAAAGCACAACGTTGCTTCACAGCTTGTGTTTGCACTGGTGCAATAGCTTAGAGGCCATTCTAGTTAGATGAAGCACACATTGTTGCCACACCCATGAAGATATTCTTAGTTTTCATTTATTTTAAACAATTCAATCCTTTATCTTATGCTGTACTCACCCACACTGGTACAGTAATGCCATTTGCAGCTCAAATTACATTAAAAATGATGTATGTTATTGGCAGCTTAATGTGTTGGGTTCATATCACACATATAAGTAGAATGACCCTGTAACTGTCTTAAATCCACAGCATGATGAGCGAGATTCATTTTTAATTCAGGGGCAGGAGTGGAGCTGAATCCCAGGGTTCTTCAGTTCATTCTGAAAGAATGGGTCTGTCTCCTTGAGTTTGACACGCTCCCCTTCTCAGTGTCTCTGGATTCAGGCTGGCTCTCACTCCTGGGGACCCCCTTCATTTACTGCAGGGTGAGAGAGAGACAAGGAATCAGACAGCTCTCCACGCACACAAACAAGCAGGGTGGAGAGGTGAGGGACTGGGAGGGGGTGAGGGACTGGGAGGGGGTGGGTGGGGGTGAGGCTGGCTCCAGTGTGAATTCGCTGGTGTCTTTTTAGGTCTCCTAACTGACAGAAGCTCTTCTCACAGTCAGAACAGTGATACGGCTTCTCTCCAGTGTGAATTAGCAAGTGTGTTTTTAGGTTTCCTAACTGACGGAAGCTCTTCCCACAGTCAGCACAGTGATATGGCTTCCCTCCAGTGTGAATTCTCTGGTGTCTTTTTAGGGCTCCTAACCGAACGAAGCTCTTCTCACAGTCAGAGCACTGATACGGCTTCTCTCCAGTGTGAATTCGCAAGTGTGTTTTTAGGTTTCCTGACTCATTGAATCTCTCCCCACATTCAAAACAGTAATACGGCTTCTCTCCAGTGTGAATTCTCTGGTGTCTTTTTAGGTCTCCTAACTGACGGAAGCTCTTCTCACAGTCAGAGCACTGATACGGCTTCTCTCCAGTGTGAATTCGCTGGTGTATTTTAAGGCATCCTAACTGACTGAAGCTCTTCCCACAGTCAGCACAGTGATACGGCTTCCGTCCAGTGTGAATTCTCTGGTGTCTTTTTAGGTCTCCTAACCGACGGAAGCTCTTCTCACAGTCAGAGCACTGATACGGCTTCTCTCCTGTGTGAATTCGCAAGTGTGTTTTTAGGTTTCCTGACTCATTGAATCTCTCCCCACATTCAAAACAGTAATACGGCTTCTCTCCAGTGTGAATTCTCTGGTGTCTTTTTAGGTTTCCTAACTGACGGAAGCTCTTCCCACAGTCAGCACAGTGATATGGCTTCCCTCCAGTGTGAATTCTCTGGTGTATTTTTAGGTATCCTAACGAACTGAAGCTCTTCTCACATTCAGTGCATTGTTGTGATATCTGTGGCTGGGATATGTTTTCTGAATCCTTAAACAAGTCAATAGATTCTTCTTCAATGTGGACAGGCTGCAGTTCAATCTTTTCTAATTTAATGTGGACAGGCTCCAGTTCAGTCTCTTCTTTAATGTGGACAGGCTCCAGTTCAGTCTCTTCCTCTTTAATGTGGACAGGCTCCAGTTCAGTCTCTTCTTTAATGTGGACAGGCTCTGGCTCCAGTTCAGTCTCTTCTTTAAAGTGGACAGGCATCTCCTGTTTAATGTGAACAGACTATCTTTTTCCTTGGCTTTCACCTGGATAAGACAGTCCTGGAAGCAGAAAATAACATTTAAGTGTTACAATCTGTTCTCTATTGGTGTGTTTACTCTTAGGACTTGGACCTGAACTGGCAGGTTTGATGAGATTGAAAGATTTGTATAATTGAGCCCCCAGTTTACACCTGAGCACAGAACTAGGCTGGCTTTGACCCATATGCGCGCACATAGCCCCTGAACTGTATCAACCACTCCATGCTTGAAGACATTACCCCTCCCAGAACACAGAGGCAGAAGTGTTTAAATCAACAAGCCTGTCATTTGTGTCACTTGTGTGTTTCTACTGCAAGGTGGTTGTTCCGTGCCAATTAGATTTCATTCTGTCATCAGAAAGGAAGCAGTGCATTGAAAACATGCAAATCAGACATTTAAAGAAACAGGTGTTATTGTCTTTATTTACACATCAGTCTGACAATTCTTCTTGCATGGAAATGTAAACAGTAACTCCCATGTATTTTCTTGCCCATGACAAGTATTCCATGGACACAGAGAAAGCAGGCAGGTGGCAGAGCGTTCAGCTTCAGAGCCCCACAGGTGTGGAATGATCTGCCTCGATTTGGAAGGGAGGCACCATCTCCTGCTGCTTTTAACCCTTCCGCTCCGGTGAACATTCTACCTGTTTGAGGTCTGACTGACAGAACGTGACTTTCAGCTTGTGTATCAGAATCATTTTCACCAAATTGTTTGACGGGTGCGTACTACCGAAACCAAAGATACTGAAATGCTGCACCTCATAATAAAAGGTATTTCTAATGGCCTGGGGCTTTACTGACATGCATTTTGATTGGACAGTCATCTCTGATTATTATCCTATGAATATTTCACTACAGTTAATATTTTGTCGATTTATCTTTGGGTTTATAAACATTTTGGATGATTTAGTATGATTTCTGGTAAGCTTGTACTTGTGATCGCCGAATCTCCTGACAGAGAAAAAAAGAAAAAAACAACTCCTCACTCGTCTACTTTTCTGTCTATCGAACTTTACTTTTGTTTGGAGCCTTTGGAGATGTCAGTCATTTGGTAAGCAACCAATGGTTGTTTAAAAGGCTTAAAATGGGCGTCTACCATCACCATGACATCATCGTTCTTTTTTGGCACCAGTTAGGAGTGAATAGATTGTTTTCCAAATGGTTCATGTGGGTACATCCAGCATTAACATTTTTGAAAATCTGGTATTGCACCTAATATAGCCTTGCAGTTAAATAACATTTCTCAAGAGCAGGCAAGGATAGTCCTCCTAGTTTAGAGAGTGAGAGTCTCCTTTTCTTTATTCTGGGCTGGAAACCCTCCATAGACAATATACTCAGAGGGATTGGCAGCATTTCCAGTTCAGCATCTTCTACTATTAATTATTATACTGATTATTGGTAACCTAAAACTTCTTCACATAATATAATGATTTACATGCAAATAAACATTTTCCCATCCAACAGTATGATTTTTCAAGCAGGAAGGTCATTTATTTGTAAGTTCCCTAGCAATACAATGTATTATTATATCACGATTTTAATGTCCATGTAACTGCTGTCAGCGACTTTTCTACACGTCCAACTACTGAAACTTACAGAAATATTACAACAGCGCTTTCACCCTTTGCAGGAAATGAAATCAATGCGAGCACATTTTCAGAACTCAGTAACACGCTTATATGTAGACATTATTCTTGAAAATGTTTCTTTGTAATGGCTTATCCCACGAGGTTGAGATTAAATGTTGGGGCTATTTACAAAAAGATACACATTAAACTATAGAACACAGTAAAACATCGCAATCCCAACACCTAAGGGAGCAGCGTCTTTGAAAACAGGAACAATTTATTAAATACCAGCAACAACGTTAGTTCTGCCTGCAGCGGGCGTGTTGAATGCTTTGATTCAGATCAGCAGGCAGTGTTCTGCAGTGCCAGTACCGTGCTGGGAAATCACAGAGGCATCAATTTACTGATGCTCAGATTTGCTATGTTTTACTGTATATGAATACTAGTTCACTTTGACCCAGTTAATCACACATTCTTCATTTGTCAAAATTGACAGATTTGAGATATTAATGTTACTTGCAAATACATCACTGCAAAACATGTTTGTATGAGATAAACAAGGATGCACTCTTTGAACAAAAGCTGCTTAGTGTCTAAACACAATAACCATAATAATATTAATAATCAGGGGTTCATAACAGAAAACTGCTGCTGATGTTAAAGGGTACATAAGGACCTTTTTAATTTTATTGTGTTTCATGTTCCCATGTGTTGCTACAACTGTTTACGTAAGGTGTGTGTATGTAGCCGCATGGACCTCTTAGAACTACATTTCCCATCATCCTCCTGCTCACTGGTAAATCCATCTCAGTTACATATGTGAGCAGGAGGATGATGGGAAATATAGTTCTGAGAGGTCTATGTGGGTACATGGGAAGCCATCTTGAGGCAGGGAATGCAATTTAAAAGTTTAAAAAAATGGTTGAAATGTAAAAAAAAAAAACACACACCTTATGTAAAGAGTTGTAGCAACACATGGGAACACAATAAAATAAAAAGGTCCTTCTGTACCCTTTAAGCCAGACATGCAAAGTGAAATTCATGCAGTTTAATGTTAATTTGAAAATGCACAAAAAAAACTCAAATTATGTTGCTTCACTTAACTTTGTTAATTCTTTGCCACATCTGTTAAGGTATTTTCTGGATGCCATCAAGATTACAATTATTGCAGATGTGTTATTTTTAATAGGAGACTCATCTCTCTTTTCTCCCCCCAACCCTCTACTATAAAAATGACTTTATTTACAGCAGACGTTTTATGGCAAAACATTCAGCGTTGATAAGAATGTAGTGACAGTCATGAAGTGCCGCAGTAATGCTGCTGCTATATTTTAGTCTCAGTGGTTTCACTCCTTTAGCTTAAAACAAGGCAGGCGGAAAGTTTATCAATGAAGATGCACCCTCAAAATGAGACTGAGCCAGCTGTGAGGTGGAGAAAGGGGAGGTGATGGGAGAATGAAGCGAGATGACAGTGTAACTAATGAAAGTAAAATAGGACTTGCCACTTTTACCAGCTCACACTGCTTACTCAGGAAATAAAAATAAATCAATCACCTATTGTTTCTTCCAGCGTAACCCAAACTACACTTGAATTATTTTTATTTGGCCTTACTTGTATTTATGACAAAAATGAACAGGTATTGTTTACTTGTTGCATTTACTTCAGAAAAGGAATACAAAGAATAATGAAGTATTATACTGTGTGCTGGACAGCAATTTATACATTTGTTTTACAACAGTCACACAAAAATAACACTTTGCATTTGTACAAGTGAAAACAATTCTGTAGAAAAAAAACATCTATAATGTGACATGAACTTGTACAGCCACTTGCTGTCTAGCACTGCGTATCATAACCTCCACCTGTACTGTACAATAGAAAAGAAACACAGTCTAGGCAATGTGAACTACAACAGCGGCCGTTCCATTCTTATTGTAAGCATACACTGCTTCAAAATGCAGCACAGCTTCAACTGTTCACTTAATCAAAAACAAAAAGATCTCATGAAAATATCCGCTTACAAAATTCAATCAAACTTGAATTTGTTACTAAACAAGACGGCACAGTAATCAATTACACAGCTTCAAAAAGCCACAGAACACACCCGCACCCAATGAGATTGAGCAAGACACAAGATTACAAATAATAAGAATTTAAACCATCAGTGTTATTTAGGATTCAACCTTTTTTTTTAAGTATCAGAATAATATTCAACTCGCAGTTCATCGTTGGATTTAATGTAACATCAAGTCTGTTCTGCACGCTATCCTATTGTTGTCTTCAAATATAAAAAAAAAAATCCAAACACGGCTCTTCAGAGACTTATTTACTGCAGGATGATCACACGTTACACAGCACTGGGAAAATGAGTGTCTCAGTGTTCTTGCATCATTAGTAAGCATGCCTGAGCAAACATTAAATTCTGTGCTGGATGAAATTCAATCATGTCTGCTGATAGCCAATTGTGTTTTCTTCCTTATATCGGTGCCACGCAGACAGGCTCCCGATTATCAGAGCACCCCTATTAACTAGAAACATGTAAACTGGCACAGAAATAAGAAATAAAAGCTTCTTGAAGTGCGTCCTGAATGGTTATAATAACGAGATGCAAAGTGAAATGCAAGTGCTTTGAATGAAGGGACTGAACTAACACGATGAGACTGCAGTTTAAACGTACGTGTATTTGGGTGATCTTAAATCAATGAAAACTATAGAACATTTCAAAGTAGCCCTTGTGTGTAGGGTACACGTGCTTTCAGCACATTGCCACTATCACAGTCATTTTAACTAGCGGCACTGCACAGTGCTGGACATTTTAATAAGGAGGAGTGTTAACATGAACAGAATAATGTAATATCAGCAGATGACAGAAAACACTTTAATACCCAGGTTTCTACGATCTCTTTATTTTCTTACTTGTTGAAGGCTTTGTGATAGTTTTGATGTCTTCTGGCTCTGTGTGTAGAGCAATAACTTGCATAGTATTGATCTGAGGCACCTCTGTGTGCAGAGCAATAACTTGCACAGTATTGAATTGAGGCACCTCTGTGTGCAGAGCAATAACTTGCATAGTATTGATTTGAGGCACCTCTGTATGCAGAGCAATAACTTGCATAGTACTGATTTGAGGACACCTCTGTGTGCAGAGCAATAACTTGCATAGTATTGATCTGAGGCACCTCTGTGTGCAGAGCAATAACTTGCACAGTATTGATTTGAGGCACCTCTGTGTGCAGAGCAATAACTTGCATAGTATTGATTTGAGGACACCTCTGTGTGCAGAGCAATAACTTGCATAGTATTTATTTGAGGCACCTCTGTGTGCAGAGCAATAACTTGCATAGTATTGATTTGAGGCACCTCTGTGTGCAGAGCAATAACTTGCATAGTATTGATTTGAGGACACCTCTGTGTGCAGAGCAACAACTTGCACAGTATTGATTTGAGGACACCTCTGTGTGCAGAGCAATAACTTGCATAGTATTGATTTGAGGCACCTCTGTGTGCAGAGCAATAACTTGCATAGTATTGATTTGAGGCACCTCTGTGTGCAGAGCAATAACTTGCATAGTATTGATTTGAGGCACCTCTGTGTGCAGAGCAATAACTTGCATAGTATTTATTTGAGGCACCTCTGTGTGCAGAGCAATAACTTGCACAGTATTGATTTGAGGCACCTCTGTGTGCAGAGCAATAACTTGCATAGTATTGATTTGAGGCACCTCTGTGTGCAGGGCAATAAACTTAAACAGTTCACTTAAACAGTTGCAAATGAGTCATGGAAAAGAGATCTACTGAAAAATGAATTTAAAAGCAAGTGAACTGCCCTTTTTAATCTGTGAAAATAACAGATTAATTGTACTGTAACGCGCATTCTTGTGCTAAACTCTTAGCCTTTCAGATATGTTTCTTTCTGTGATATTAAGCAACAATGTCACGATAATAAACAAAGCATTGCACACAATTACAATCCTGCCCAGTAACACACTGACTGCTCTGACACACTCAGTTACAATGAGACAATACAAGGAACACACTGACTGCTCTGACACACTCGGTTACAATGAGACAATACAAGGAACACACTGACTGCTCCGACACACTCAGTTACAATGAGACAATACAAGGAACACACTGACTGCTCCGACACACTCAGTTACAATGAGACAATACAAGGAACACACTGACTGCTCTGACACACTCAGTTACAATGAGACAATACAAGGAACACATTGACTGCTCTGACACACTCGGTTACAATGAGACAATACAAGGAACACATTGACTGCTCCGACACACTCAGTTACAATGAGACAATACAAGGAACACACTGACTGCTCTGACACACTCAGTTACAATGAGACAATACAAGGAACACATTGACTGCTCTGACACACTCGGTTACAATGAGACAATACAAGGAACACATTGACTGCTCCGACACACTCAGTTACAATGAGACAATACAAGGAACACACTGACTGCTCCGACAGACTCAGTTACAATGAGACAATACAAGGAACACATTGACTGCTCTGACACACTCAGTTACAATGAGACAATACAAGGAACACATTGACTGCTCCGACACACTCAGTTACAATGAGACAATACAAGGAACACACTGACTGCTCTGACACACTCAGTTACAATGAGACAATACAAGGAACACACTGACTGCTCTGACACACTCAGTTACAATGAGACAATATAGATCCAGTATAAAGCGGGCTGAAGTCTAATGAATGGAGAGAGAGACACTTACTTCAGGTATTGTCAGTGGGATGTGCAGCACGGCTCTAGTGCTCCAGTCACTCACTCTGACCATCTCCTCAGTGAATGTGTCCTTTCTTCTCTTCAGATCTGAAAATGTGTTTGTTTAGTTCAAGGAGAACAGAGAATGTTTTTACATGTGCTTTAGTTCACTTTCACAGATTTATACTGTACTATGAGATTACAGGAATACAGTTTAAGATACTGTGAAAGAAGCTGTTCAAGGGGAGGGGGCAATTTCACCCCCCAGGTGATCAAGGAAGTGCAACACTGTCTGAAAGCAAGGCTTATAACCCCGTATTGTAACCTTGTGTAGTACCAGATATCCTGCATCAAAATAAAAACATGTTTGTTTCCCCTAGCAATATAAAAAACCCTGTGTGACGTTCCACAGCACAAGTTTTAAATTATTATTATTTGTTTATTTAGCAGACGCCTTTATCCAAGGCGACTTACAGAGACTAGGGTGTGTGAACTATGCATCAGCTGCAGAGTCACTTACAATTACATCTCACCTGAAAGACGGAGCACAAGGAGGTTAAGTGACTTGCTCAGGGTCACACAATAAGTCAGTGGCTGAGGTAGAATTTGAACCGGGGACCTCCTGTTTGCAAGCCCTTTTCTTTAACCACTGGACCACACAGCCTCCTAATTGAGGTCTCCCTCAATATTTTAAATGATACCTGCAGAATAACACTAGTAAAGGCAACACAGATACACCTCATTGAAAGAATGTTTAAAAATGATTTCAAACTCATTAAGAAGGACAGAAAGCCGGTTTCCATGCGTGTTCATGCAAGTGTGAAAATGGCAGTCACTGTATGAACGTTTTTGAATGCGCTGCTTTTACAATCATTACGGTACACGTGCACGCACTCCACTCAGTGAAATAATAATTGTTTGATACTTAAAATATATTTGATCTCGTTTATATATAAAAAATGCTTCCCCGATTGCTAGCTTCTAAGTTCCACGCGGTCTCACGAATAGAAAAAAACAAAACAAAACAAAACATGCACGACAAAAGACAATATTTACTCGCTAGATGTTTTCAACACGAGTTCATTTTGACTGGAAACCCGCCACTCGAGCAGCACTGAGCCCGCGGCACGGAGACTGCAACTGAGAGATATGAATAAAAACAAACACGCCGCTTCACAAATACAACACACACACACAAAAACAACGCGCTCCTACCACACTACAACCCGGACCTTTCAAAATAATACAATATAACAGCGCTCTGTAGTTTATAAACACATTGTAGAGCTCCATGCAGACTCTCTCACCTCCTCTCTGCTCTCCCTCAGTGTCTGAACGGATAAAACAACGCGCTCCTACCACACTACAACCCGGACCTTTCAAAATAATACAATATAACAGCGCTCTGTAGTTTATAAACACATTGTAGAGCTCCATGCAGACTCTCTCACCTCCTCTCTGCTCTCCCTCAGTGTCTGAACGGATAAAACAACGCGCTCCTACCACACTACAACCCGGACCTTTCAAAATAATACAATATAACAGCGCTCTGTAGTTTATAAACACATTGTAGAGCTCCATGCAGACTCTCTCACCTCCTCTCTGCTCTCCCTCAGTGTCTGAACGGATAAAACAACGCGCTCCTACCACACTACAACCCGGACCTTTCAAAATAATACAATATAACAGCGCTCTGTAGTTTATAAACACATTGTAGAGCTCCATGCAGACTCTCTCACCTCCTCTCTGCTCTCCCTCAGTGTCTGAACGGATAAAACAACGCGCTCCTACCACACTACAACCCGGACCTTTCAAAATAATACAATATAACAGCGCTCTGTAGTTTATAAACACATTGTAGAGCTCCATGCAGACTCTCTCACCTCCTCTCTGCTCTCCCTCAGTGTCTGAACGGATAAAACAACGCGCTCCTACCACACTACAACCCGGACCTTTCAAAATAATACAATATAACAGCGCTCTGTAGTTTATAAACACATTGTAGAGCTCCATGCAGACTCTCTCACCTCCTCTCTGCTCTCCCTCAGTGTCTGAACGGATAAAACAACGCGCTCCTACCACACTACAACCCGGACCCTTCAAAATAATACAATATAACAGCGCTCTGTAGTTTATAAACACATTGTAGAGCTCCATGCAGACTCTCTCACCTCCTCTCTGCTCTCCCTCAGTGTCTGAACGGATAAAACAACGCGCTCCTACCACACTACAACCCGGACCTTTCAAAATAATACAATATAACAGCGCTCTGTAGTTTATAAACACATTGTAGAGCTCCATGCAGACTCTCTCACCTCCTCTCTGCTCTCCCTCAGTGTCTGAACGGATAAAACAACGCGCTCCTACCACACTACAACCCGGACCTTTCAAAATAATACAATATAACAGCGCTCTGTAGTTTATAAACACATTGTAGAGCTCCATGCAGACTCTCTCACCTCCTCTCTGCTCTCCCTCAGTGTCTGAACGGATAAAACAACGCGCTCCTACCACACTACAACCCGGACCCTTCAAAATAATACAATATAACAGCGCTCTGTAGTTTATAAACACATTGTAGAGCTCCATGCAGACTCTCTCACCTCCTCTCTGCTCTCCCTCAGTGTCTGAACGGATAAAACAACGCGCTCCTACCACACTACAACCCGGACCTTTCAAAATAATACAATATAACAGCGCTCTGTAGTTTATAAACACATTGTAGAGCTCCATGCAGACTCTCTCACCTCCTCTCTGCTCTCCCTCAGTGTCTGAACGGGTCTGTCTCCCACAGGACGAGGAATATACCAATCACAAAATGCAAACCGAACAGCGCGGTCTGACAATTCATCTAATATGGACCGCAAAGGGAATCGTGATATCGGGGATCTTTTAATAAAAACGAACAAGGTTTTAAATTTTAACATCATAATCGAGGTGTTTATAGGTCATTTAGTTTTTCCCAGCGAATACAATTTGAATTCAAGTAACCTCCTCCCCCATGCCGGAGTTGGTATAGCCCTCTATTGTCAACCGGGACGCTGTGACTGAAGGCAGCAGCGCCGATTAAGTATTTTGCAGATATGTAATCTGTGTTTCGTATACCGATATTTATATATTTTAGAAGTATATCAGGTTAATTCAAGTTGAGCACCGTTGTCTCAAACAGATCCACAATGGTGCAGGCATGGGCGCAGTTTCATAGCTTTCTCTTCGCTAGTCTTGGAGGTTCAGTGCGTGTGAACTTGTTTTTGGTAAATACAGCACAGGGTCGCAGAAAGGTCATTCTTTACGAGTAAACTTCCAGGCAGTAACCTCTGCTATTTCTACCCCATGCTTTTATTTAGTTTCTCTTAAACTGTATTCTTGTCTCCTATTCTTTATCCAGGACAGTATTCCTCCCTGCTGTCCAGCGGCACAGATTTAGAATCTTCCTCAGACTGCGCTGCGAACTAAACCAGGCAACAGAGCCGCGTCCACAGCAGCAGAAGAGTCATCAGCAATGAGACACGCCAAGGAGTGCGCTGCTCTGTGAGACTCGAGGGGCCGCATTATCAAAGCGCTTCCTCCAGGCTTTAATTAACTGCTATTGATTTTAAAAAGGACAAGACATCATGTTAATGTTACAACATGAAAAACTAAACACACTGAGAGCACTGAAGAGGGCTTGAAATACAGTGTATTACTCAGCTGTGTGGTTCTAGTTTTGTAAAATGAACAGGTGGTTTACCTCTTTAAAATAAATAGGAGTTAAAGACTGGCGTAAAAGCTTTGAAAAGATGTTCTGAGGTGTCGTATTGTGATTAAAAAGCGTCCCATTCCACAATGAAAACCTGAGAGGCGTTAGAAAACTAAAGCTCTTTGAATGAAATGCTTTTTATTATATGAATAACTACCCAGTGGAGTGACAGAGCAGGTTAATAAACTAAATGTATTGAATGAATACAGATATTATTAATGTCTTAGCATACACCCTTATCCAGGGCAACTTACAATTGTTACAAGATATCACATTATTTTTACATACACTTACCAATTTATACAGTTGGGTTTTTACTGGAGCAATCTAGGCAAAGCACCTTGTTCATGGGTACAGCAGCAGTGTCTCCCACCTGGGATTAAACCCACAACCCCCTGGTCAAGAGTCCAGAGCCCTAACCACTACTCCACACTGCTGCCCAGATAATATATGTCAGAGAAACTCATGAATCACTTCAATTACCTGAAAGGATGAAAGAAAACTAAAGGTCTGATTTCTTCAGTTACATGTTTTCATTGTAAAAAGTCACTCTCTTTTGTTTTGTTTTATTATTATAAAGGCATCACAGAAACCTTGTTCATACCTAATACTGAATGAAAGCAGTGAAGCAGCACAGTAGATCTGCACGCTGGGTAGAAGGGCATCACTGGTATGCAGAGCAGAGAAAGACCAGCAAAAGCAACAGGACCAGCTTGCATTGTAGATATTTCAAATGAATAATTATTCATTGTATTGAAGAAGACCGGCCCCCCCCATTGCCTGGAGCAGCCATTTTAAATGCAGTTATCTGTTTATGAAACAGCGCCATGGCAACAAACACCATGCTGCTCATGTTCAGCACTGACATCAGGGTGACATCATAAAGGAAAGTGATGTCATAATGTCTCTGGCAGTGAATTTTAATTTGATTCTTCATTGCAGAGATTTACTCCTGAGAGGTAAGTTCACAGAGTTTCTGTTCACTATTTATTTTGTATGTATGTATGTATTTATTTATTTATTTGTAGAGATTCAAGTAAGACCAATACACATGCATTGTAATTGAAATGTGTAACACACACACACACATATATATTTGAAGAAGTGCTATCTATCTTTAAAATCCATTCTCTCATCTCTTCTTAGCTTTACCGATATATATCAGAATAGAAAATACAAACACACAGGGGCGGAGGGTACCCGTTCTAACATAAATAACCAATCACGTACACGGCTCCTCGCCCTGTACACAGCTATTGACTTTTTTTCTACATTTCACCCAAGAGTGTTGGGAACTAGAAATAAAAAGTGAAATGGTGCTTTTGGCTTTTGCGCTTTGCTGAGAACTTGGCGCGAGGAAATACTGTTTCTTTCAATTCAAAGATGTGCAACAATAGTTGAATTCTCCAGATAATAGACATGGCCTCAAGAACATTGAACTCAAGGCTATTTTTAAAGCCGATGTTGCATGCATGTTAAGAGAACTGTAGACCATTTGCAGAATATTTTAATTGATGCATTAAGCACACAAATTGTTAATGTGTTACCTGTGTTGGAGTTTGTGTTAAATGTCTTGATAATATTTTCAAAAATCACACAAGATGAATCATCATTATTGCAGTACATCCTATGCTGTGTACCGATGTTATCGCGTGCACAGAACACATGAAAATTGTAACACACACTTTAATATGTAATAGTAGCTCCTGAGTGCGATCTTCCTGTTTGCACAAAACATTTTTCTCTTTTCATAGGTAGGATCAGCTTCACTCTGAAACTGCACGTGATATCTACTCTACAGTAAGAGACGCCCTACATGACGCATTAACTTACAGAATTGCTAAATGTAATTCACATTCAAAAACTGTAAGACTGGCATCCGTTTCTATATTAATGAACCAGAGGCAAAGACGTTACAAATGAGAGAAGAGTGACATCTAGTGGAGAAAGAAAAAAGCACAAAGACCGAATATATCTTTTGTGCCTCGGTAAAAAGTTCATCTCCATTTTATAAACAGTTTAAGTGCTTTCAAACAAGTAAATACCAGCTCTTAACACGACCTTAACTGGGTTTGTTTCTATATGCTTTAAAAACGACAAGAGAATTGTGTATACAAGCCGAAAATGAAATCTACCCGATAGCAGTGCCATTAAAAGTGAGTATTTGCGTAAATTAACTGGATGTCTATCCTCATGTTGGTTCACGTGCACCATGTTGCTGATTTTGAAGATCACTTTCCTACTTTGCCTCCATGTTTTGATGTGAGGGACATCTTTAAACAACACCAGTCTCCAGTACGGGGTTTAGCATTACGTGATGTGATACATATAAATTATTATATGGTTTGATGATGGCGCTCACGATAAAAAGCAGGATAAATATCTTAGAATTAAGTCGAAAAAGTCGGGACGTGTCGGCCTACATATTTGATACACATGGAAACATAATAATAATAATAATAATAATAATAATAATAATAATAATAATAATAATAATAATAATAATAATAATAATAATAATAGTGTGGCAATAGACAAGTTCTGCAGTATAGCCTCTGGGAGATCCGTTACAGGCGAATCTCTCGATCTCCATATTGATCCAGGTCCATTTCGGTGTTCGACGTGATCTTGATACAAACAGAACGAAGATCACGTGTCGTGTCATTGAGACCTCTCTATCTCACTTAAACAGACGGCTGCGTTTCTCAAGATGCTGCTGCTTGCAAATGGAGAACATGTAAACAAACTGGACAACCAACATCAATGTCAGTTATTTACATTTTTTTGTTTTCTGTCTATGAATAAATTCTGATAATAGAAAAAGGACACAAGTACTGAGGTGTGTGCAATTTGATTAGTTAACATGCTAGAGAGGATTCAACTGGGCAGTGCATTTACTGGGTTAATAAACAAATGGCCTCGGTTCTAATCTCGATTTAGAACATTGCACAGCCAAACCCTTGAATTGCAAAGTACAACAGAATGTGTGCCAGCGGTGGAAGCAACATACATGAAAGAAATGACAGATAACTAGAGCGAAGTGTTCAATAATTAAGAACGTTTATTATAACGCATAAATGTAAGATACTGTGTCTTGTAATATTTGCAGTTCTGTCTAAACCGTCCCAAATTAAGTTGTTCCCGCCGAAATTAAAACAGACGCGGATCGATTTTACAAGAAAAACAATTAATAAAATCCGATGAATCTGTAAGTTTATCAAACTAAAATAACTAAATGTATTGTCAAATTAATACATTAAAATGTCTCCTTACCCTAAATATGTTTATTTTAGAATTTGCAGAACTGAAATGAGAATTGTACTCTTTTTGCGGTATTTGGGTGGCTCTTAGAAGAGCCTTTTGTGTTGTAAAGACGGAGCAGGGACGGTCTCGGTTTACTTGGAGCTGGTGTACTTGGTGACGGCCTTGGTGCCCTCAGACACGGCGTGCTTGGCCAGCTCTCCGGGCAGCAGGAGGCGCACGGCTGTCTGGATCTCCCGGGAGGTGATGGTGGAGCGCTTGTTGTAGTGAGCCAGGCGGCACGACTCGCCGGCGATGCGCTCGAAAATGTCGTTGACGAACGAGTTCATGATGCCCATCGCCTTGGAAGAGATGCCGGTGTCGGGGTGGACCTGCTTCAGCACTTTGTACACGTAGATGGCGTAGCTCTCCTTCCTGCTCTTTCTGCGTTTCTTTCCTCCCTTAGGCTGGGTCTTGGCAACAGCCTTCTTGGAGCCTTTCTTGGGCGCGGGTGCAGTTTTCGGTTCTGGCATGTTTCCTTCTCTGATGCTTCTTCAAAGATGACTGAGTATCCAGCCCCAGAGCCCCAGTATTTATACAGCCTGTATGCAAATTATTACCAACACAATCCTTTAGAGTTGGAATTTTAGCAACGCTCTCAGGTGACGGAGTAGTTTGATGTGATTGGTTGTGACCTGGAAACGCAATAGAGGGGGTGGTGACTTTGCCGCGAGCTGAGATCTTTTTTTTCTCTCTCTCGAGTTCAGGTTTGAATTCGGCGCCTTTTTTCTAGAGCGGTTAGTTTAGGTCTTTTGTTTTTCATTTATTAAATACATGAAGAACTCGGTATACAGCAATACTGAAATCCACACCCGATGCGTCTTAAATATAGAAGAAATATAAATAAATGATCAAACCCAAGTCACTTTTTTGTGCTCATTAAACAGGTTCAATGTAGAAACACACTCTCAATGCGGATGCTTTTTGATTTCTTCCGCATCCCAGAGTTCCGATTGTTTCACAGCAGCTTGAATGGCGAAACTTCAACTCAAATTCAGAAAAGACCACATCGTGGAGCTCAAAGCTTTGGGTGAGGATTTGCTGGATTAAATTTATTTTACTGGTTAGGAAACAAAATAAAGCAAGATTTCCAAATAAAGTAAATAAATAAATGCATAGATTTTTTATGTGACTTTAATTCTGCACAAGGGAATCGGATAAACTGAGCTCGTATTTTATCATTCTGCTGCCGGATAGGTTTACTTTAATACAATTCCATTCAATAAAAAAATATTTAATTGATTTAGTCAATGAAATGCTTGTTTATTTTTTTCAGAAAATATATCTGGATCTGTGTTTAAGGCTACCAATCCAACAATGAAGTTTAAATCTAAAATACTCGTTAGACAGCGCGAAATAGGTCTAAATTATTTATATTATAAAAAAAGCTTGTAAACAACAATGTAAAACATTCTTAACTTGCTTTTCATCTTTTGAACATTTTACTGGTGTACTAAAATGTAGCTTGTCTCAGAATTGAAAGCCATTTAAATGTAAAGGTGGGCGGCTCTTAAAAGAGCCTTTGTGTTCGTGTTCTTGTGTTCAAATCTTTAACCTCCGAATCCGTACAGAGTGCGCCCCTGGCGCTTCAGAGCGTACACCACATCCATAGCGGTGACGGTCTTTCTCTTGGCGTGCTCAGTGTAGGTGACGGCATCCCGGATCACATTCTCCAGGAAAACCTTCAGCACCCCGCGGGTCTCTTCATAGATCAGCCCAGAGATTCGCTTCACTCCTCCGCGGCGAGCCAGGCGGCGGATAGCTGGCTTGGTGATGCCCTGGATGTTATCACGGAGCACTTTACGATGATGCTTAGCGCCCCCTTTTCCGAGTCCTTTACCTCCTTTACCACGACCAGACATCTTCAGACTAATACGACAAAATATCAAATTGAAATAAAAACTACCCAGCGAGTTGCAGTGTTATGAACACAAAGCAGACCTGGTTGAAATCCACAGTCAATGAGCGCCTTTACCCCAGACACGCCCTCAATGACCTCACACGTCTGTCTCTGGAGATCATTTTACAGGCTAATTTCGACTCAGATTTAAGGGTTTATTGTATACATTTTTGCTCGATGTTAAAACTTATTTATAACATTAAAACATGTTATTCTAAAGGGGGTTTCTTCTGCTTTGGGTGTGCTTATATAATAACCTCCTGTACCTCGAAGTAAGCAGGATGCCCTTAAATGATCAATGTATTCCATTTCTGAAGAATGTAAATTGCTGTTCAATTTAGCAACTTAACCTAAATTAAATCAGGAGTGGTCAGCTCTGGTCCATGTGAGCTGCAGAGTGTTGAGGTTTTTGTTCCAAATTATCTCAAAATTACTTCATTAAACAAATTACTACTTACGTTAAGTAGTAAAGTATTTCAGTTTTCTTGCATTAAATACTAGTATTTGGCTGACAGAGTGACGTAATAACAAGAAGATTTATATCAAAGGTTCAGCTTGTGTCGCTGCAGCTGCAAATACCTTTACACCATGCAAACAAAAGGGGGCATCAACAATATCGGCTTCGGGTTAATTGAAGCGCACAGAACTTATAACTAAAATCGAACATGACTGCAGGCAGTATGGTTTTAAACAGTTCTAAACTGTTACATGGTGTTCCAACTGGGTTACAATTCATAAATGAGCGCCAAGAGGAAACAAAAGACAATCCGCAGCAGAACAACGCCAAACTAGAAACAGCGGGCAGGGAATGATACAACCAATCAGAGGCACGCAAATGAAATACTGCCCGCCCTCCTCCGCTGTGACGATTATTAACATTCTAAGAATGAGCCAGCGTGTATAAAACAGCAAGAGAGCAGACTCGCATTTATTGTTGTAGTATTCTGAACTACAGTGAAGATGTCTGGAAGAGGAAAGACTGGCGGTAAAGCCCGTGCTAAGGCAAAGACTCACTCCTCCAGGGCAGGACTGCAGTTCCCAGTCGGTCGTGTTCATAGGCTGCTGCGGAAGGGAAACTATGCCCAGCGTGTCGGCGCTGGAGCCTCGGTCTATCTGGCCGCTGTGCTCGAGTACCTGACTGCTGAAATCCTGGAGCTGGCCGGGAACGCCGCCCGGGACAACAAGAAAACCCGAAACATCCCGCGTCACCTGCAGCTCGCTGTCCGCAACGACGAGGAGCTCAACAAGCTAATGGGAGGCGTCACCATCGCTCAGGGCGGAGTGCTGCCCAACATCCAGGCCGTGCTGCTGCCCAAGAAAACCGAGAAACCAGCCAAGAAATAAATCAGTCAGACCCCCCTTTTAAGATCTGTAAAACCCAAAAGGCTATTTTAAGAGCCACCCACTTTTTCATTAAGAGAGCATTGAATCTTTGTTTAATACCCACTTCACAGTCGGAAATAACCAATTCGTTCAATTTGAGATACTGTTTTTTTAATGGTAAAACGTCACAATTGTAAGTACTGATATCACAAACCTACAGTAAGTGCCACACGAGCGGGTGATCACATGAAACGCGAACTGCTGAAAGATAAGTGCCGTTTCATTTGTACAGTTAAATATGTTTGGTGTTTGAAATAGAGGTTTCTCACGCCTCCCCTGATATAGTTGCTGGTTGTATATACCCCCCGTCCCGTGTTGTCTGAGCCCCGCTCTTTCTCAGTGCGTCTCTCCGGCATGAAGACTCAAAACTCCACTGAGAACCGCTGGGGCTCATAATGTTCTCCACAGTCACACTTTTAAAAGTACTATTGTTTTTTTCTTTCTATTTATTCATTTCAGTTGAATCTGTTTACCATCTTTGCCATGATGACGGTTGTCTATTTGTGGGTGTTTTTGCTGTACAATACAATGAAACACAATCTGTCTCGTTTCATTGCAAATATATAAAGTATTTTTAAATGTTAGCCTTTATGCGTAATTCGGGGGATGCCATAGAGGGCTCTCTCCCGCTTTGCGCTCCTTTTTTCTTATCCTATTTCCTTTTCTTTAGCCTGTCTTACCTTCCCTCCGTGGCATCCTGCCCGGTAGCGTCCGCGATCTCTTCCGGGTGGAAGCTGATCCCAGTTCAGCCTCATTTAGTATTTCCAGCCAATCGCACAATGCAGCGCTCGCTACGTCAATTATTAGGGCATGGCCAGCACTGCTCCACGTATGTGTTATTGGCTGCCCCTCCTGTCTATCTCGGTCTCTTTTTCTACTTTAACCCAGCACTATTTCCGCTTCCTTGTCTGTGTTTGTTTTTTGTTCGTTTCTCTGCTCTGCGCTATTTTCCTACCTGCTCAGTCTGCGCCGTTCAAAACGCAGCGTCATTCTCAACTTGGTCTGCGTTTTCATCAGAAAGACTGTTTCAACGTCACCGCTGCACTGCAACTGTTTTACACCGGCGCCTCACAGACTATGGTTACCACGGCAACGCCTCAGCGAGTGACTACTGGGAGTGGTAAGTTGCTACGGCGACCAGGCAGCTTTAACAGGCAATGAGAGCCTGTGCCTCACGACTGCAATTTTCTGGCTCCTGCTGCAGCGCTTTTGCAACATGAGAGCTTCAACTCGCCGAATTGTGACATCTAAATACTGCAGGCTCCTCTTCTAGACCTACATTAACTTACTTATATCATCACTAACTGTTCTAAAGCAAATGCTTAATACATAGACAAGGATTGTAATCGCAATAACCAAATATATGCTACCCTGCTTCACTGAAGCCAATAGTTTCAATTCCAATCAAAACCTCTAGATGGCAGCATAACACCACAAGCTCTACATAATTTAAGATGATTTGCTATCGCTGCGAATCTGGCACTCTCCAAACCTTCTATCAATTCCTGCAGTTCGTTGTCTTTTTGAGGGATTCTCAGTACCCTCCTGCCTCAACCTCTTTTTCTACATATATTAACTTGAATTTTTCAAATCCAAACTCCTCCCCTTGAGAACCTTGTCATGAAGCCATGCTTATCAGCTTTCTGAGATGTTAAGAATCCACCGTCACATTAATTTACAGCTTCCCTGCATCAGGCCATTCCTGCAACCTTCTTGTTCCTGGATTTGCACTTCCTCATTTGCCCCCAACTTCATCAAGGCACTTAATATAACTTTCAAAGTCCATTTCATTCAATTTGAGCTACCAGTCACATTCGGAAACTATGTGCTACGATTATCAACATTTCAGTCAAGCGTCCTCGTATCCCGCAATGGACAATACACTCTTAGACTGCTCCTGATCAAATCAATAGGTTTTGCAGCAGCCTCCGAGCAACGCATTCCTATCCTCTCAGGTTCTGCAGCGGCCTCAGATCTATGCATTCTTCATTTCTGCCCAAAGGCAGCCCCATCGCCGACATCATCTAAAAACGCCTTAACTCTCAAATACCAATTTTCACCGCATTCAGCAGCTCTCTGCTCTCTACAGCAGGCCACTGCAGACTACTGACAGCATTCCATCGTTTACTCCCTCAGATCTCTGCCTGTTCAGCAGATCTTGCCTCTACTGTTAATATCTCCTCATTACAGCAAATCTCGGCTCCCTCTTCAGATCTGCTTCTATTGCAGCATACAAAAGTGGCTTTAGTTTACTGTTCAAATCTGCAACTGCTCTCCTCCAGAGCTTCCAACGCTCCAGCTTTCCTCCAATACCTGGATCTAAGATATATATATACACGGAGAGCTTGACTTCCTCAGCAATTTAGTCATATGTCCGCTCATCCTCTCAGATACTACAAGCTTTAATATATGGTACGAGACTGGAAATCTGTTTGATTTATGAATTAAGGAGTTCCACTATTTGGAGAATGATTGGAGTTGTGAAACCCAAATCTCTGATTTATGAGTTCACCTTTTCCATTCCAAACAGACAAGATGGTAGCAAACCGCTGATCAATCCTATATTAACTAACACAGGATGGTTGGCATCTCAGCTCTCTGCCTTCGTTTTAAAAACATCTCAGCAGTCGATTTCATATATTTGTTCAGGTCCAGCTGCCACCTCAGCCCTCATCAAACTCTGCAACACCAACATCTGCCGTTCAACTAAATACAACACTCTCCAACCTTCTGCAATCTGCTCATCACTACATGGCCACACTCTTAGTCCCAGCGACCAAATCTTCATTTACCTCTGGATGGAAAACATTTACAACTTTCTGCACTCAAAATACATCCCATTCTGATTTAATGAGCAACGGATTCTAGCCTCCATCGCCCATGCAAGGGATTCTCTTCACTTAGCCCCCACTACCGTTAAAGCCTACATCTCCGGAATTTAGTATTTCTGCCGCCTCATCTCCGTCCCTTCTTCAACACTCCTATCCATCCCATCAGTTTGCTTGACACTCAGAGAGATCCTCAAGAGCCCCCCCCCCCTGCTGCTCCCTCCTGGCTCCCTATATCAATAGACATCCTTCACTCTTTAATATCTACTCTCAGAAAAAAGCTGCTCTGTCTATGCAATGACCTTACCTTGGAAGTACTATGTCTAACTGCTCTTGTGAAGCACTTCCTCTGCAGGATTCCTGAAGGAACAGAGTGCACCCTGTGATTTACCGGTTTTTAAAAAAAAAAAAAAAAAAAAAAGCAAGAGTACCAAGACATCAAGGGGAATACAATGGATAGACTCTGAGCGTTAAGCCATTTCAACCATGAGGTCTTGTGAACCATTCCACGCACCCAGATACTGGACTCTGGCCAGCTGTAGTAATTTTACTACAGAACACTACACCTTGCAGTTAAAATTAAAAAAAATAAATAAATAAATTAAAAAAAAAAAAAAATCAGGACTTCATCAGGACTTCAAAACAGACAGTTACATCAAGATCCAGAAGTCTGCAACCTGGTCCCAGGAGCAGACCCCAACCCTCGACTACCTTTCAGCAAAACAATATTCAACTGAATAACTCTCTCTCCGGCCTCCTTCAATCACCACGTGGATTCATGGAGAACGCTCTCGCCCCATCTACCCGTTCCTCCTACTCGACTGCCTGGTCTTCATTTACTCACTTTTTTGCGAGTAAAAAATAAATAAATAAATAATTAAAAAAAAAAAAAAACGGATCTCATACCTCTTTCAACCTACAGCACCTCCTCGCCTTCATCACTCACCTCAGGCTGTCTCTACGTCTAGCCCCCTCCTCTATTTAGATGCTACCTAGCGGGCATTCAGTATTAATTTCGCCCATTCTAGAGATAGCGGATCTCTAGAGAGAACGCTCAGAGGTATGGAGAAAAGCCTGCTCCCCTCCTCTCCATCAAGTTAACCAATCTCTATAGACCTTCTCCTTTATCTCATCACTGCTCTCCGGCAAGGATGCTTCAACCTATTCAACGACATCGTCATGGAAACCCTGTGCCTGACCGTCGCCTTTGGATTTCTCCGCTGTGCAGAATTCTCAACTCCATCAATTTCCAGCTTCGCAGCTCTAGGCCTCAAGTGCTCAGATCTGTCTCAAATCCCCGGAAACCACTTTATCCTCTTCATCAGATCTTCAAAAACGGTCCAATTAAGCCGAGGATTCAGTATCTTCTGTCAGATCCCCTCTTCGACAGCTCCAGATCTATACTTACGAGTCACTGGTTCTCATCCCGTTTATGCACCCTCTCATCACGGATCGAACTTTCTTCTACTATTTTTCCCCCCATTCATTCTGGATCGGAGCAGCTGCCTCCGCGGCCAGTGCAGGTATCAACACTTTGATTAAGTCTATGGGGCGCTGGATCTCTTCAGCTGTGAACTTTATATTAGATCATCCTCTGCAGACAACGCCACAGCTCACCAAGCACTTGTTAGCTTGCCCGGAGTGGGGGGCGCCCTCTCCGCCAGGCCCACCAGAGGTTTCCTCCCTGCAGGGGGGTTTTTCCTCTCCACAGTGCGGACGGTTTATAGGCATAGGTTGTCTACTAACATCTCTTGTCTTTTCTCTTTTCTTCTAGCTTTTGTTTATGTGTGCGGCTCTGCGATCTCTTTTCTATCCCACGGTGTGGTTCTTGCGGGGAGCCGGGGGTCCTCTTTTGGGGGGAAGTGAGTCTCACTCCCCCGGCCTTCCAGGCCTCAACCTTGCTGTCCCATCTCCTCTCTTCTATTTCAGGTCCAGGACCATTTCAGCCCCCTCATGCAGTAGGCCGTGCCTCCACCTGCCGTTGTTTTGCTCCACTAAACGCCCAGCAGCCAGAGGATGCTGCCTGACCCGTCGGGAGCGAGAGTCAGTTTGTTGTATGTTATATGTCTAAACTTTGCTCTCTCTCTCACTTTTACGTCACCCAGCAGTCGGAGGATGCTGTCTGACCCGGCGGAAAGTGTTTATATCTAATCCTTTGCTCTTCTCATGTCTCCCTCTCTACGTCGCCCAGCAGCCAGAGGATGCTGCCTGACCCGACGAGAAGGGAAAACTCTTCGTCCCCCCTATCTCGTCCTGCTATCAGTATCTAACCTCAATGTTACTAAGCACCATTCCCAAACTCCAGCCCTCAATCTCGCCATCCCTCAAACTCGTCTCACTCTTAAACTCTCAAATGTCTCACCCCTCTCAAGCCTCCTAAGCAACCGGAGAAATCCTCTCATCTGGTCTCATTCTTAATATCTCACTCCCAATTTCGCCTCCTCTCAAGCCCTCGTAGGCAACCAGTGAATTTTCATTGGTGTGCAACAAATATTAATAGTGTTACTTAAAGTTTTCTATGTTAACATATCGTAACACTTGAGTTCTCAGTTCTTGATTATTTATAGGTTTTCCATATACAGTACATCAATACTGTAGTATATTCCTGAAAAAGTAACAATATTTTCTGAACCTGTCAAAACAAAATATACATATATACACACATACATGCTGTATAGGTCTTATGAGTATTTAGCTTTTTTTGTGTTTCAGAAGTAATTATTTGATGTAAAGAACTTGACAAAACCATTATTATCTTGTAAATTATAAGGTTAATCTGTTTTTTCAAATGCGTTTTGGAAACCAATCTCAGATTATCTCTTCATAAAGACACGGTTTGGATTGATTTCCAAGATGCATTAGAAAAAAACAACAACAACCTTATTTTACAAGGTAGGAATGGTAGTTTCAAATCATTTACATCAAATAATAGCAGGTTCTAATTTCAACCCAACTATGAAGGTTAATTTAACCCAGCAGTGATATAATATAACCCAATAAATGGGTTGTTTTTTACCCAGCATGCTGGGTTATAACTTTAACCCAGCATGCTGGGTTACAATAACCCAGCGTTGGGAAGGTGCAATAGTAACCCAGCGCTGGGTTGGCTTTCAACCCATGTTGGGTTATTTTTAACTCAGCATTTCTTAGAGTGTGTGTACATTATGAACACTGATATTCCATGAAAAACCCCAATATGTACAATTACTTCCCTAGTGCTGTTTACACCCCCCTTCTTAAAGGTATACTCTGGAAACACATCACTAACCACCTGACCTAGCACTGACGAATCTTCTTCTTCTTCTTCTTCTTCTTCTGTACAAAACAATAAGGCATCGTATAACACTGGTAGTATTACAGTATGGGGTCGAGGGATTTTAATATGTAGCTATGTGTTTTTATAAAAAAAAAAAAAAAAAATCAGTTCAAGTAAAAGTCAAGAAATTTTAAAAAAAAATATTCAGTAGTTTTTCAAGACATATTAGTTACATATTTTCAATGAGCTGATATATAGAGGTAAGTCATTAAAAAAGGCAAATATACAGGTGGGACGATTCTGTTAATGTAAAGGCGCTGTGACGTTGTCACGCGAAAAATCAGCCACTCCCCGCCCCCCCGCGACACATTCCTTATGAAATGTTCCTCTATTATAATGCTGATTAATTATGAACCTTTATACGGTCTTACCAAAATACTATAGATAACTAAAAGCAACGGGTGTGATAACCGTTTCTAGATCCATCATCTCCTCATCCTAACACAAAGAAGACTGTTCAAAATGAAACGTTTGTTTACAGACTGTTTCCATTGTTTCCATGATTTTCTGACTGAGTGCTTTATGTCCAGGATGTCCAACCCAACCCAACTCAGACTGGGTTGCATGTCTAAGTGCTTTTAAATAACACTGAAGCCAAGTGGAAACTATTTTAAACACAATTAAAGACAGTAAGTTTCCCTTTGGTATTATAGTAAATAAACAAGACACAGTAATGGTAAACAATGTGCCCGATATTTTCTTATCTTTGTTAAACTGATTAAAGGCACCAGCAAAAATGGGTACTTGCTCAAAAGTAAGATTTCAAATGATTTTTGACAGATTCTATAGAAACCTAAAGCGCTTTTGTGGTACTTGTCGTGTAGGACTTCTCTGGTACTGTAGTACTTTTTTAGTATGCCTGTACTCCTTTGTAATGCTGGTCCTACTACAGAAGGTGCTGGTTCTGTCATTGGATTCTGTATAAAGTGTTGTTTAATACTCGGCACTTTTCATCTGAATTACTGCAAGAACCAAGAAAAGCAGCACAACCACGTGGCTCAAGGACATGAAGCTGAAAACTGTATGTATGTTTTATTCTGTAAGAAAATGCACTATTTTTCAGTTACTTTTGTAACTGTTGAACACCTACAGACTATAATAAAACATTACTTTCACTCGCAGTTTTTCGCTATTGTTACCTCAAGAAGACACCAGACAAAATATTAAAACAGAAGCCCTTTTTATTAAATGATAAAATGTTACATATATTTTATTAATTGATAAAATGTGACAGTTGGATTCACTGTTTAAACGCTTTACTCAAACGCCTGCCCGTTCCAGGAATTCCTTCTTTACTGCATCTATAACAGTATAAAGGCAGCCGATTATGGAACCCTGTCACATTGAAAATGAAATGCCAATTGAAAATATTATTGAACAGTAGGTAATAAAAATGGGTTTAAACCTTTTCAAGGTTTAATTGAATGTATGCATAGAGCAGAAAATACATGGTATTTATTGAAAAGGGACATGTTTATAAAATGCAAAGGAAATAGATCAAAACTGAAAATATAAAGATAAGAGTATTGAGATTGTTCATTTTTGCCAATTTCCCGTGGCTGAGTTATGTGCCAAACGTTTTCATTCAAATACTTATGTTTATAATAATAATAATAATAATAATAATAATAATAATAATAATAATAATAATAATAATAATAATAATAATATATTTTCCTCGATGATGACGATATCAATGCTATTTTAAAATAAATAAATAAACGTTTGGCAACGAGACTAATTAACTAACGTTAGCTTCAACGGCACAAACGAAGTCTGGTTCTGTCCCGACACTGCAGGGGGGGTGAGTGACGTCACTGCGCTAAGATAACAGTGGGCGCGTTAAGTAAGTGAGCCGCTCAGAGTGAGAGCCGCTCAGAAAGCACACCGAGCGGATTTAAATGACTTAGCGCTCCGCTACACGAGAGCGATCACCGACTTTTAAAAATGGCAAATAATATAATTCTTTGCTTGTTTGTGTTTCTGAGGTGATGGTGAAATGGCCCCGTGTGAAGTTACTGTCCCCTGCTGGACCTCGCTGAGTTTGGCGCTCTGTTTGGACTGAACCTCATATCTGGCTGTGTTTAATACCGGCAATACCGACGTTAATAATGATAATTATGAATAATATTAATACAAGCCTAATAATAATACATTAATAACTTTAAAACAGCTCTACATTTTTTAAAAATTAAATTAAATGAAAACAACCATTTTTACCATCTTATTTAGCCAATTAATACATTATTATTATTATTATTATTATTATTATTATTATTATTATTATTATTATTATTATTATTATTTATTTATTTATTTATTTATTTATTTATTTATTTATTTCTTAGCAGACGCCCTTATCCAGGGCGACTTACAATCGTAAGCAAATACATTTCAAGTGTTACAATACAAGTAATACAATAAGAGCAATACATAACATCATAAGTCGAAACCAGTTCATCGTTCTTGACAAACGTATTTGTCAATCCTGCCTGTGATCTCCACTTGTTTCCTGCAGGTGTCCATTCCGTCCGCTCACTCTGATCCCTGATGAGAAATGCTCAGGAGCGGCTCTGAGCGGCTCAGCGGGAGCGGAAAAGAGCGAGTCGTGAAGCTGATTCTTTTACTGAGCCGCTCACTTCCTTAACGCACCCATTGTTAATATCTCGGAAACAATAATAGCAAACACGTTCGTTTCAACAGCACAAACCGGCACAAACAAGTGATATATAACTCATCGTTTGTGCTGTTTGTGCTGTTTGTAGGGGGGGGGGGGCAACTTCACGGAGCTCCTTCAGCATGGTTCAGATGCAGTCTGGGCAGACTGACTGGAGCATCATTACAGTATACCGCACTGCGCTCGGCTTTGTGTGGAGGCTGATACACAAAATAATGAACGACTGGTAAAGAAATCACATGGATTGCTTTTTAATGGTAAATGTGTATCTGGTATTCTAAGTATTATCTACAATTAATAACTCAGCTATATTCATATTCAGAATGTGATAGAGTATTAAGACAGGGTCCAGTATTAGAAATAAATAAACACGCTTTAAGAGAAACAGCAGTGATGTTTATTGACCATTCCCATCCATTCTCTATATGTTTCTACATTGTGGTTGCAATCCACAGGGACAAGGGACTCAGCAATGTTAAATAAAATAACTGGAGCCCACAATTAACCAATATAGAAAGGAAGGGGGGAGAAATGTATTGCCTGCGTGCAGTACCTTCCACTTTTCTCTATTAAATGTCATTTGCCATGTGTCTGCCCAGTTCTGAATGCTGTCGAGATCATTTTGAATGACCTTTGCTGCTGCAACAGTGTTTGCCACTCCTCCTGTTTTTGTGTCGTCTACAAATTTAACAAGTTTGCTTACTATACCAGAATCTAAATCATTAATGTAGATTAGGAATAGCACAGGACCTAATACTGATCCCAATGTGCATTATAAATATCATATGGGTGATACTGAAATTGAAGAAGGAATCTATGAAAAAGACCTAGGAGTTTATGTTGACTCAGAAATGTCTTCATCTAGACAATGTGGGGAAGCTATAAAAAAGGCCAACAAGTTGCTCGGATATATTATGAAAAGTGTTGAAATTAAATCAAGGGAAGTAATGTTAAAACTTTACAATGCATTAGTAAGACCTCATCTAGAATATTGTGTTCAGTTCTGGTCACCTTGTTACAAAAAGGATATTGCTGCTCTAGAAAGAGTGAAAAGAAGAGCAACCAGAATTATCCCAGGTTTAAAAGGCATGTCGTATGCAGACAGGCTAAAAGAATTGAATCTATTAGTTGTTATCTGGATTAATTCAGCTTGCTTTAGCTGAGTAATGTATGGGGAAAATACAAATGTAATAACTTTACTGTAAAAAACAACACAAATGGGAAATTGAGTGGAAGTGTTTTTTTTAAAGTGCAAGTAGAGTGTTATGAAGGTTACCTGAGTGTGCTGAAAACACTCCCCAGTGTGGTTTTGTGTGCATGTGTTTTCAGTGTACCACACCCGGTCAAACTCCACTTTCTGATTGAATTTACTGTAAGTGCACCCTCTATCAGAAATCACATGGGTGAAACCGGCCAATCACAGCTGTCAGGAGTGTGGTACTTTTTAAACCGCGCCCCGTGCTAGAACTCAGAGCTGCTGTGAAACTGAACAAAACAAATCAATAAAGTGGGTTTAGCATTTATAACCCGCAGTCAAAGTCCAGGAAACAAAGTTCTGTGTAATCAGTATTAGAACATAAGAAAGTTTACAAACGAGAGGAGGCCATTCAGCACATCTTGCTCGTTTGGTTGTTAGTAGCTTATTGATCCCAGAATCTCATCAAGCAGCTTCTTGAAGGATCCCAGGGTGTCAGCTTCAACAACATTACTGGGGAGTTGGCTCCAGACCCTCACAATTCTCTGTGTAAAAAAGTACCTCCTATTTTCAGCTTTGAATGCCCCTTTATCTAATCTCCATTTGTGACCCCTGGTCCTTGTTTCTTTTTTCAGGTTGAAAAAGTCCCCTGGGTCGACATTGTCAATACCTTTTAGGATTTTGAATGCTACAATCAGATCACCGCGTAGTCTTCTTTGTTCAAGACTGAACAGATTCAATTCTATTAGCCTGTCTGCATACGACATGCCTTTTAAACCCGGGATAATTCTGGTTGCTCTTCTTTGCACTCTTTCTAGAGCAGCAATATCCTTTTTGTAACGAGGTGAGCAGAACTAAACACAATATTCTAGGTGTGTTCTTACTAATGCATTGTAAAGTTTTAACATTACTTCCCTTGATTTAAATTCAACACTTCTCACAATATATCCGAGCATCCTGTTGGCCTTGTTGTCTAGATGAAGACATTTCTGAGTCAATATAAACTCCTAGGTCTTTTTCCTAGATTCCTTCTTCAATTTCAGTATCTCCCATATGATATTTATAATGCACATTTTTATTGCTTGCATGCAATACTTTACACTTTCCTCTATTAAATGTCATTTGCCATGTGTCTGCCCAGTTCTGAATGCTGTCTAGATCATTTTGAATGACCTTTGCTGCTTCAACAGTGTTTGCCACTCCTCCTGTTTTTGTGTCGTCTGCAAATTTAACAAGTTTGCTTACTATACCAGAATCTAAATCATTAATGTAGATTAGGAATAGCAGAGGACCAAATACTGATCCCTGTGGTACTCCACTGGTTACCTCGCTCCATTTTGAGGTTTCTCCTCTAATCAGTACTTTCTGTTTTCTACATGTTAACCACTCTCTAATCCATGTGCAGCATTTCCTTGAATCTTGAATATATTTCATCTTCTCCTCCATTCGTAGTGAAGAAGAGTACAAAGGCTAAGGGGCTCCTGCATTATTCTTATTCTTATTTATTTCTTAGCAGACGGCCTTATCTAGGGCGACTTACAATTGTTACAAGTTATCACATTATACACTTTTTTATTTATTTATATACAATTTCCCATTTATACAGTTGGGTTTTTACTGGAGCAATCTAGGTAAAGTACCTTGCTCAAGGGTACAGCAGCAGTGTTCCCCACCACGGATTGAACCCACGACCCTCCAGTCAAGAGTCCAGAGCCCTAACCACTACTCCACACTGCTGCATTGTTTTGCAGTTTGCAATAATAGTCTTTAAGAGATGATAACTTTAACCCCCGTAAGATATCCAGCATATGCAGAGGGGGAGGGGGAGGTTCGTCAAGGTGAAAGTGAAAGTAGCGGCAGATTGCTATAAAAGTGAGTCGAGTCCTTACATCAGCCAGCAGACGTATCTCTTCTCCTGGGTCTCTGAACACTTGCACACGACCGGACCGAACCAGCTCAGAACCAAACCCACACCTGCTCCAGGCTACACTGTTTACTGTAGATTCCAGGTAAAAATAAAATTATATATATATATATATATATATATATATATATATATATATATATATATATATATATATATAATTAAATCAAATATATTATTAAAATCCTCTCATTTGTTTAGCCTAATTATTATTATGTCTCATAAAAAATTAAAGAAAATGGTCTAGTAAATGTTACTCATATAATAATCTTAAATATTACTTGAACCATTGATTTTGGTACATTTACTAAGATCACTTCAATTGTGAGCTCTCTGCATGACTTACCATGAAAATGACATGAATAAGCGATGTGATATTGGTGCTTAGTTACCATGCAAACACTTTGAATTCTCATACTAATAATGATAAATGCTTCTGTGTTTTTGACCTATTAGTGTATTTGAAGTCTTTTTGTATGGATTTCTTTTTCTGTAATCACTAACACTCTCACTAATTTGCTGTTTCTGTTCTGGGCTGGGCTGCCACTTGTACAGTTATCATACAACCCCTCCTTAAAGCACGTTTTAAAAAAGATTGATTTATTTGCCAGATAGTTTCAGTGGCATTGCAAGGAAATTTCAAAAGGGCAGACGCAAATAAATCAAATCAAACCACAAAAATAAGTTCAAGTTAACTTTTGTTTTTAGATAAAGAATAACGCGGCCATGAGCAACTCAGAATCGGACCGCATCGAGCAGCAGGCGCAAAAGATCATCAACTTCATCCCAGGAGTCAACTTGGCTTACAACGCCACCCGAGGCGTCGTGTACGCTGCGAAGGGAAACGGGCCAGAGGTGACCAAGAGTGGCATTGCGGTAGCCAGAGGGCTGGCTGGAGTGGTGGGGGGGCCGGTTGGCATGATGTTGGCTGGGCCGGTTGGCGAGGTGTTGGCTGGGCCGGTTGGCGAGGTGTTGGCTGGGCCGGTTGGTGGGATGTTGGCTGGGCCGGTTGGCGAGGTGTTGGCTGGGCCGGTTGGCGAGGTGTTGGCTGGGCCGGTTGGCGAGGTGTTGGCTGGGCCGGTTGGCGGGATGTTGGCTGGGCCGGTTGGCGAGGTGTTGGCTGGGCCGGTTGGCGGGATGTTGGCTGGGCCGGTTGGCGAGGTGTTGGCTGGGCCGGTTGGCGAGGTGTTGGCTGGGCCGGTTGGCGGGATGTTGGCTGGGCCGGTTGGCGGGATGTTGGCTGGGCCGGTTGGCGAGGTGTTGGCTGGGCCGGTTGGCAGGATGTTGGCTGGGCCGGTTGGCGGGATGTTGGCTGGGCCGGTTGGCGAGGTGTTGGCTGGGCCGGTTGGCGGGATGTTGGCTGGGCCGGTTGGCGAGGTGTTGGCTGGGCCGGTAGGCGAGGTGTTGGCTGGGCCGGTTGGCGAGGTGTTGGCTGGGCCGTTTGGCGGGATGTTGGCTGGGCCGGTTGGCGGGATGTTGGCCACCGTCGGGGCAGCGGCCCTTGATGTTGCAATAAAGAATAAGGATTAAGAAGAGCAGTTAAGGGAGAGGGGAGCACGACGCTGTGAGAGGAGGGTGACCCCACACTCCCACTTTCTGCTATACACACACCACACTCATGTCCTAATATATGAACACAATATACAATGTCTGTACCTATGTGACGTGTTTAGAGAATTTTTCAATAAAATGAGTTTCTGTCACAGCGCTTCTTTTGGAGTGGTGTGTTTTGAAACAATGGTCTGATTAGATTGGGTATTAGTTCAGCAGAGGGTTCAGTCTTGAATAAGTGTAATGTAATGAAAATGAATGGGGTTCCGGTGAATAGAATTGGGAAAGTGAGGGGAAAACAACTGCACACAACACACTGCTGCCCCCGAGTGGTGCACATTGGTAATGCAGCCCAATTTTATTCCCAGTACAGTACACTGCAGCACAGTGAAAGGGTTTATCGCTAGCGGAACAAAGTGGAATTTGGTCCGTGTAACGCGCATCAGTTCAATTTGTAGAACAGTTGCTGAAAACTTTAAAAAAATCAGATATGGTCTCATGTTTTCATTTTTCCGTTCACAATTAGAAAACTGAAAAAATTATGTTTTGGTGAAAATTACCATAACTTTGTTTTTTGGTTTATTAAAACATAAAACAAACAAAATAATTATTCAACATTACACAATTTTTTAACTCGTTAAAAAAGGAAAACAAAATAACGGTGTAACTTGAAAATAGTTTCTATTTGTGCAATGAAAGGGTCATAGTCAGCCTGCAGCATAACGGCGTGGGAGAACTGCAGACACGTGGAAACGAAAAACAAATCAAATCCATGTACAAAAAGGGTTTGTTGTTATATTGTTATTATTTTAAGTATTATCATTTTTATTACTTAAATATTTCAAACGGTACGCATGTGTGTAGTAGGGTCATTATTATTATTATTATTATTATTATTATTATTATTATTATTATTATTATTATTATTATTGTTTTGCATGTGTGTTTTGCATGATATTTGTCTCGAGGATGGTTTGATGTGTTTTGATTTCTCTTCTGCTCATCCTGGGAGCGCAGGGAGAGCTTCCATGACTGTAGTCTAGCGTACCGGGAGGGCTGTATTTGGACCGTGAGTTTTACTTCCAGCCCGGATCATAGCGTGTCAGGGTTTCGGGTCGGTGTCGGCTGATTTCAGGCTGTATCATTACTGTCCGTTGTTCTTGTGAATTGCTCTCCCGGTCCTGCAGCAGGGACTCTCTTGTTTTATATGCTGTCATTATTTCAGTGTTTAAGCAATATAACCGACCATTCTCTAATTGTGTTTACCACCAACTGAAGAAAGTACTTTATTTATTTTACACGATACCATTTTTCTAACAAACGGCTGCAACACGCTGTTTTAAGCAAAGTATAGATCTTAATATAATAATTCATACTGTAGTATATATTGTGCAACTTTACGGTTCTTCTAAAGTTTTTTAAAGTGTTTAAAAAATACATAAAATTGCGATGCCTTTTTCAGCTTTTTGGTGTGGTAAAATATGAAATGTGAAAGTTCAAATCATTGTGTGAAAGGAAGTGTTTGACAGCGCCTGGATACACAATCATTACACCACAGAAGCACATCGGCTCGGTGTGCAGTACGGGAGATGTTCTTTTTAATGTGGTGGTGGGAACGCAAAGGGTCTTGTGCAGGGCTAGTTGTTTTAAAATATTTTAAAACAACTATCTCTCCCTACACCCCCACCCGACCTCTCCGCTCCGCCTGCACTAGAAGACTGGCTCTACCTCCGCTACGCTCCCCTGCTTCCAGAGCCCGCTCCTTCTCCACCCTTGCTCCGCAGTGTGGAATGACCTTCCTACAGATGTCAGGACTGCCCAGTCCCTGACCACATTCCGGCGCCTCCTTAAGACTCACCTCTTCAAAGAGCACCTGTAGAACTCCTCTGTTTGTATCCTGGGACACTATCACCCTTCATTTAAATGTGCTTTATTTTGCTCTTATCTGCCCCCTATTTTACTGCATTTAATCCTGTACTTCAGAATACTGTAATCTGCCAAGTGTTTAACCTGTAGTATTTTGTATTTAATCATATCCTGATGTAACTATCACTATTATCCGCTGTATTATTGAATTGTGGTTTGTCACACTTGAACAAAAGTTATTGTATTTCTTGCTCTTATTGTATTACTTGTATTGTAACACTTGAAATGTATTTGCTTACGATTGTAAGTCACCCTGGATAAGGGCGTCTGCTAAGAAATAAATGATAATAATAATAATAATAATAATAATAATAATAATAATAATAATAATAATAATAATACAGAACAATAGCTTTTGATAATTTACTCTAGTTATTGATTAAAAAAAAAAAAAGTAATATTTGTAAAACTTCCATCCTTTCCACAAGTCTCAAAACACCTGAACCGTGCTGAAGATATCCCTGTGTCTCTATCAGATGAATCTATAACAGCACAGCAGCTCAAATTAAAATGTGCATCGCTGCCCGAACCCAGCGACTGTCTATCACATGTCTGCAAACCTCAAGCCTAGAGGCCGTCTCAAACTGCACAGAACCGCGGAAATCTGAAGAGAATCTGTAATCTGCAGAGGGAGCATCTTGCCTGTTTAGTATTTGAATGATAAAAATGGAAATCAAGTAAACATACTATCAAACTCTTTACAGGCAAAGCACTTCCAATGTAACATATCAGGCCTTTTTGTCAGTAAAATCTTCATACGCTGTCAAACAAAAACAAGACTTCTCATTGGGTCACGTTTTCAAACCCTCAACTCCAGCCTTTATGAACTCCTACTTCTTAAAAGGAGACACAATGTCTGTCGATTTCACAAAACTAGAACCGAGCAGCTGAGTTCATGTATTCCAGGTCACTTTAGCGGTCCGTTTGTGATAATTCCGATGACGATGTCGCTGAGTAAGATGGCGGCTCCCTGGAGGAGTGTGAATTCCCAGGAATTCACTCCTCCACAGATTCGGACCGTCTCTACTTCAGACCGATTGGTTAATTGCAATCCCAAAACACCACTTCCGAGAGACTTCCTTAAAAACAAAGTGCTTGATTACTTTCCCATAAACTGATTTCCTCGTCAATTTCAAAGATCGCAGGTGTGTGTATCAGCCTCCACACAAAGCCGAGCTCAGTGCGGTATACTGTAATGATGCTGCAGTCAGTCTGCCCGGACTGCACCTGAACCATCTTAAAAACACGAAGCCTCCAATAAGCTCATTTGTAAAAGTTAGTAAAGAATGGCGCTATATAATCTAAGGAAGCTGAATGTGAACTCCTAGCTGGAGCAACGAGAGAGGGAGAGAGGGGGCGGGGCAGAGAAGGAGGCGGAGACGCTGCTAGGCAACCGGCTCCTGAACATTCCACTCCGCTGAGCAGAGACCGTTAGGATTTAAAAATGCGAAAGTTCCGAGCGGCGTTAGTATGGGCTGCCAGAAATGAGGAGAAAATAAATACAGCTTTTTATAAATGTGTGCATTCAGATATCATTTAGAAATCTAGTTACAAGATTTAACAGTTAGCTAAATATTTAAATAAATCTTAAATCTCTTAGCTAGATTTAACATTTAGTTAATTATTTAACTAGCAGCAAACTCTGGAGTTTGTATGCAAATGAACGTTTCACGCGATTTGATTGGCTCTTGTAATGTTGAAATTTGCATGTTTATCAATTAGCATAAAATAAGTGCATAGCATAAGTGTGTGTGTGTCAGTGTGTGCGTGTCAGTACCTCTGTGTGTGTGTGTGTTTGTGTGTGTGTCTCAGTGTGTCAGTGTTTGTGTCAGTACCTGTGTGTGTCCGTATCTTTTGTGTGTGTGTGTGGGTGAGTTCCTGTGTGTGTGCGTGTCAGTACCTGTGTGTGTGTGTGTGTGTGTGTGTATGTGTGTGTCTCTGTGTTTCTCAGTGTGTGTGTGTGTCTCAGTGTGTGTGTTTGTCTTAGTTGCTGTGTGTGTCTCAGTGTGAGTGTGTGTGTGTCTCAGTGTGTGTGTCTCAGAGTGTGTCTAAGTGTGTGTGTGTGTCTCAGAGTGCGTCTCAGTGTGTGTGTGTGTCTCAGTGTGTGTGTCTCAGAGTGCGTCTCAGTGTGTGTGTGTGTCTCAGTGTGTGTGTGTCTCAGTGCGTATGTGTCTCAGTGTGTGTGTCTTTGTCTGTCTCAGTCTCAATGTGTGTGTGTCTCTGTGTGTCTCTCAGTGTGTGTGTGTGTGTGTGTCTGTCTGTCGCAGTCTCAGTGTGTGTGTGTGTCTCAGTCACTTCAAGTCATACAAAGAGCATTTCAAGTGGAGCGATAAAGTGGAGCGAAGCGATCAAAAAAAGGCGCCAAGTTAGAAGCAAGAATTGTGTGAATCTTGGGCCCCAGCACCTTTCCAAGTGTGCCTATTTGCTGATGCTTGACAAGATTGGCCTAATTGCTTCTCCTAACTTGGGCTTGATCTCTGATAAATTGTGGTTCCTCGTTTAATTAAAACTAAATAAAGGAATCATTTATTTCGTAGAAACAAAGAAATGATTTAAATAAATGCATAGAGCAAAAATACATTTAAAAATAAATATTGTTAAAGAAATAAATGTAGAAATGAATACATGTTTATATTATAAATGTATAAATAAATTAATAAATAGCAAGCTGGAAAACTACATGTCATATTAATTGATTTCGCTGATGCGTTTATCAACAGCAATTGACATTTATATACCTATATAAAAAGTACAAGTTTCATGTAAATATATATATATATATATATATATATATATATATATATATATATATTGTGAGCCATCTCACAGGCCAACCCGCAGGGGGTGCATATGGTGGGCCGGAGAGAGGCTGACCGGACCCAGCAAACAGCACAGGAGGGATCACTGGCAGCTCTGGAACCAGCCTGCAATGATCAGGAGGAGATAAGTGGGCTATGGGCTACAGGTGCTCATATTTAGGGACGTTAATTAAAATGAATAGATTAGTGATTGCCTCAATTGGCCAGCACCTGTAGCCGATGCAGTTAACGAGCATCTCCTCCAGCCCAGTGATATAAAAAGGCTGAGCAGTCACTAGACAGGGGATCGTTACTGAGGAGAGAAGGACTGAGCCGTGTTGGAACTTTTTGTTTGTCTTGAAAATAGTTTTTTTTTAAAACTACTCCTGTGCAAGATATAGGTTTGTTTTTTGTTTGTTTTCCGTTTTTGATGCCCTTGAAGACCCAAAATAAAAGCACCCGGATCCACCAAACCTGTGTTCGCCTGTGATTAATTCCACATTAAAAAGTGGTGCCTGCATTCAGCAAGCCTACAAGTGGTACCAGAAGTGGGGCCCCTCTGACGGCAACAGCTAAACTTATTGTGTGGATATGGAGGTGGACAAGCTGATACGGTGGATGCAAGAGCAGGAGGGGAAACGAGAAGCCAGAGAGGTGCAGAGACAGGAACAACTGGCTCAGTTTTTCGGCACACTGGTGACTAAGATGATGGCACCAGGGAGTACGGAGGCCACGGTGGCCAGGATGTTTGCAGTCCAGCCCAAGCTCCTGAAAATGACCACTGAAGATGACCCTGAAGCGTTTTTAGTAACGTTTGAAAGAATGGCGGAGGCAGCAGGTTGGCCAAAAGAACTGTGGGCATTGAAACTGGCCCCATGTCTCTCCGGAGAAGCTCAAGCCGCTTACAGAGCACTGGACACGGCAGACGCGCAAGATTACCAGAAAGTAAAAACCGCTATCCTGCAACGCTTGGGCATCACAGAGGAAAGCTATAGACTGCGCTTCAGGGGATATACCATCCCCTTGGGGACTAAACCCCGTGTGGCAGCTCAAACCCTCAGCCACTTCTGCAAACGGTGGTTGAAAACAGAGAGCAGGAATGTTGAGCAAATCACAGACTGTCTGGTGGTCGAGCAGCTGTTACAAGTAATACCAGCCGGAGTGGCAGCCTGGGTCCGAAGAAATCAACCACAGAGCTTGGAGGAAGCTGTTTGCCTGGCAGAGGCCTACCAGGATGCTGAAGCGGCTGCAGCCCCATCGGAAGGAAGCTCAGGAAAGAGGACAAATACATCTCATAAGGACATACAAAAAAAAGGTAAACCCCAAAGAGGGTAACCGGAAACCCCCTTTATGGGTTCCACGGTTAGCTCCTCGGTGGGTAACAGAAAAAACTAGCCCACCAGAGGAATTCTGGCAGGACAAACCACGGACATCCCCAGGCCCCATCATTTGTTTCAGGTGCAGAGAACCCGGGCACATCGCGAGGCAATGTCAGCAGGAAGAGATTGAACGTATGGAAGTCGGGGTGGCGCGCAGCATTGCATATGGTCATGCCGGCCCGGTGAGTGCAGATCCCTTTGTCATACCAGTGAGGGTTGAGGGTCAGGAAACCATCGCTCTGATAGATTCAGGTAGCACAGAGACTCTGGTTAGCCGGGATCTCTTACCAGGAAGCAAATACAGAAAGGGGCAAGCAGACATAAATTTACTGTGTGTACATGGTGATATAAAAACTTATCCCACTGTAATAATCAATATAGAAATTGGGGGTAAATCCTTTAAGGTTAAGGTGGGAGTGATTCCAGCTCCCCCCTTCCCTGTAATCTTAGGGAAGAACTGTGAAAGGTTCCATCAACTGTTAAAAGCCGGAACCACACTGGTTGGAGAAAGGGGGGGACCACTGCACTCCACTTCTAATTTTGAGGGGGAAAATATGGACGAAGGGTTATTTCCATTTAGGGAGGAAGTAATCAAGCCCCCTGAGGGAGAAAGGAAAACCCGCTCTCAAAAGAAGCGGGAAGGTAGGAAATTTCTGGAGAAAACTAAAAACCTTGGCAGAATTGGGGAAAGCCCTATAACTCTTCCCTCATTACAGGCGGTAGAGTCTGAAGACAATGAAGATTTTTTGAACCGAGCGATTGAACTTGATCGTCCGGTTTTTAAGCAAGCTCAGTTAGAGGATCCTAACTTACGGTATGCATTTAAACAGGCCATGGAAGCTAGTGAAGAATATTGGAGAATATGCGACACAAAACCTACCCCACACTTTCTGTTAAACAACGGCCTGTTATACAGGGTTATTCGGGGTACTCTCCCAGGAGAACATACCCACCAGTTGCTAGTACCGCACTCACAGAGGAACACCATTATGCGTTTAGCGCATACACATTTGTTGGGGGGACATCTAGGCACTGACAAGACACGAGACAGAATCCTTCTCCGTTTTTTTTGGCCAGGGGTGTGGCGTGAGGTGGCAGATTTCTGTGAGTCTTGTCCCGAGTGCCAGAAAGTGGCAAGTAAAAAACCGCCTCGAGCTCCCTTGATACCGCTACCTATTATTGAGGTGCCCTTTGATAGGGTAGGGATAGATATAGTTGGCCCTTTGCCAAAAACCAAGTCAGGGTGCGAATATATATTAGTGCTAGTTGATTATGCCAGCCGATACCCTGAGGTGGTCCCCTTAAAGAACATGGCTACCAAAACTATAGCCAGAGAACTAATGAATATTTTTTGTAGAGTGGGTCTCCCAAAGGAAGTGCTTACTGACCAGGGAACCCCCTTTATGTCCCGGGTCTTTAAAGAGTTATGCCGCCTCCTGAAAGTAAAAACAATTCGAACCTCTGTGTACCACCCACAGACGGATGGTTTGGTAGAGAGGTTCAACCGAACCCTAAAAGGTATGCTTAAAAGGGTAGCACAAGAAGATTTGTGTAACTGGGATACTGCTTTGCCTTTTCTGATGTTTGCTTTCAGGGAAGTTCCCCAAGCATCAACCGGGTTCTCCCCATTTGAATTACTGTTTGGCAGACAGCCCTGAGGGTTACTAGACGTCTTGCGGAAAGCATGGGAGGCAGAACCAGCTAGAGGGGACAGTGTTGCAGAGTATGTAACTCAACTCCGTGACAGGTTGGGAAAAATGTCCCAACTAGTGCAGGAACATTTAAGAAAAGAGCAGTCCCAACAGGAGCGACAGTACAATCAGGGGGCGAGGGCCCGGGAGTTTAAAGAGGGGGACCGGGTATTGGTGCTGGTCCCATCTGACCCCCATAAGTTTGTAGCAAAATGGCAGGGGCCAGTGGAAATAGTGGAGAAGGTAGGACCCGTGAATTATAAAGTTCATCAACCAGGTAAAAGAAAAACCCACCAGATATACCACGTTAACTTACTAAAGCCTTGGAAAGAACGAGAGTGCTTGTTTTTTAGAAATGCTGAGTTAGAGGGGGAGGATGAAACCCAAGGGGAGCCCAAAGTACCACAAAGACATAGCATATGCAAAGGGGAACACTTGAATAACCAGCAACAAAAATAACTTAATAAATTGTTGTCCGATAACTCTGATGTATTTTCTGAGGAACCTGGGATCACACACCTGGGGCAGCACCAAATCACAACGGAGCCAGGAGTGAAAGTGTGTCAGCGGCATACACGGGTCCCGGCAGCCAAACGGGAGACCATGAAGGAGGAGGTGAGAAAAATGCTGGAGTTGGGTGTTATTAGAGAATCGTTTAGTGATTGGTGCAGCCCGGTGGTAATGGTTACCAAGCCTGATGGTTCAATACGGTTTTGTATTGATTTCAGAAAATTAAATGCAGTTTCCAAATTTGATGCATACCCTATGCCTAGAGTGGATGAACTGCTGGAGCGTGTGGGAAATGCCCGGTATATCTCCACTCTAGATCTAACCAAAGGTTACTGGCAGGTACCCTTATCACCAGACTCCTGCGAAAAAACTGCCTTCTCCACTCCTCAGGGTCTCTTTGAATTTGTGGTTCTCCCCTTTGGCTTGCACGGAGCGCCTGCTACTTTTCAACGGTTGATGGATCGGGTCCTCCGTCCTCATGCTGAGTATGCTGGAGCCTACTTAGATGATGTGGTAGTCTTTAGCCATGACTGGCCGACACATCTACAAAGGCTACAGGCGGTATTAAATTCCATTAGGCAGGCAGGGCTCACAGCAAATCCAAAAAAATGCAAATTAGCCTTTTCGGAAACCCAATATTTAGGGTACACAATGGGGCAGGGGTTGGTAAAACCTCAAGAAACTAAAGTTAATGCCCTGAGGAATTATCCTCGTCCCACTACCCAAAGGCAGGTTCGGGCTTTCTTGGGGCTATCCGGTTATTACCGGAGATTTATTTCGCACTTCGCCACTAGAGCTACACCCCTTACAGATTTGACCAAAGGCCATAAAAATCGGCCCATCCAGTGGTCCAAAGAGTGTGAGGCGGCGTTTCAGGACTTGAGACATGCCTTGTTGTCCAGACCAGTCTTAAAGAACCCTGATTTTAGAAAAAGATTTTATCTTGCAGACAGATGCCTCAGGGGTGGGCTTAGGGGCAGTATTAGCTCAGGACTTTGATGGGGAAGAACATCCCATCATGTTTCTAAGCCGAAAACTTTTACCTCGAGAACAACGGTATGCAACGATAGAAAAGGAATGTCTAGCAATCAAGTGGGCTGTAGAAAGCTTAAAATATTATTTGTGGGGACGCCGCTTCACCCTTTATACAGATCATGCCCCGCTGCGCTGGATGTATAAGGAGAAGGATTCAAACCCTCGTCTCACTCGATGGTTTCTGGCTCTACAGCCCTACTGTTTTGAGGTTAAGCACCGGGCAGGTAAGGATCATATGAATGCTGACGTGTTGTCAAGAATCCCTGAATTGACTTCTTCTTCCTGCTCTAGGATTATGCCGAAGCAAAGGGGGAAGGTATGTGAGCCATCTCACAGGCCAACCCGCAGGGGGTGCATATGGTGGGCCGGAGAGAGGCTGACCGGACCCAGCAAACAGCACAGGAGGGATCACTGGCAGCTCTGGAACCAGCCTGCAATGATCAGGAGGAGATAAGTGGGCTATGGGCTACAGGTGCTCATATTTAGGGACGTTAATTAAAATGAATAGATTAGTGATTGCCTCAATTGGCCAGCACCTGTAGCCGATGCAGTTAACGAGCATCTCCTCCAGCCCAGTGAAATAAAAAGGCTGAGCAGTCACTAGACAGGGGATCGTTACTGAGGAGAGAAGGACTGAGCCGTGTTGGAACTTTTTGTTTGTCTTGAAAATAGTTTTTTTTTAAAACTACTCCTGTGCAAGATATAGGTTTGTTTTTTGTTTGTTTTCCGTTTTTGATGCCCTTGAAGACCCAAAATAAAAGCACCCGGATCCACCAAACCTGTGTTCGCCTGTGATTAATTCCACATTAAAAAGTGGTGCCTGCATTCAGCAAGCCTACAATATATATATATATACATATATACAGTACATGTATATCATCCTTCTCATCCTCATCAGTTCAATCAGGGTGGCTGTTTCCAGACTTGACCCTTGACCGTTGTGTAGCAGTCGTATTTATTTCTTACAGACTTCCTTATCCAGACTCCGTTATCCAGGGTGACTTGCAATTGTTACAAGTTCTCTCAGTACAAAGTAACACATTAAAAAATATCATAATACAGATATGAAAATATAAAATCAATTCAAGTAAGAGCAAAATAATAAAGCACACAGTAAACTATAAACAAGAGCAAGTCCGACTAAAAGCAGAACGCAGCTCTCGCTATTCCTTATCCAATGCTGCCATCGTGTGGCCATTTATTAGAGCTGTTGGTTTATTAAATTTTTTTTTATTTTTATCAGAGCACAGCTGAGTGTCAAGCGGTTGTTGGTGCCCTTTGCTGTTTACAATGGGTAGTACAGGTAATGAAATTCACAATGACATTGTTACTGTTATTATTATTTATTTCTTAGCAGACATCCAGGGCTGCTTACAATTGTTACAAGTTATCACAGTACAAAGTATCACATTATAAAACATCACATTACAGAATATCATAATACAGATAAGAGCTGATATGAAAGTACAATAAGATCAATTCAAGTAAGAGCAAAATAATAAAGCACACAGTAAATTGTAGACTGAATAGATTCAATTATTTTAGCCTGTCTGCGTACGACATGCCTTTTAAACCTGGGATAATTCTGGTTGCTCTTCTTTGCACTCTTTCTAGAGCAGCAATATTTTTATAACGAGGTGACCAGAACTGAACACAATATTCTAGGTGAGGTCTTACTAATGCATTGTAAAGTTTTAACATTACTTCCCTTGATTTATATTCAACACTTCTCACAATATATCCGAGCATCTTATTGGCCTTTTTTCATAGCTTACCCACATTGTCTAGATGAAGACATTTCTGAGTCAACATAAACTCCTAGGTCTTTTTCATAGATTCCTTCTTCAATTTCAGTATCTCCCTGTGACAGGATAGCTGAGTGGGTGATGGGAAATAAACCAGACCAGTCCCTGTTTTCTGGGTGCAATACACACGGCTTTATTTTGGCCAATGCAAATAATAATGGAGCCAGGATACACAACAATGTGTAACCTGGCAACCACAAAAATAAAGTAATAAAGAAAAAGGAACCAGGGAAAACTGTGCACAATTCAATCCAAACCCCAACAAAACAATAATCCGTCTCTCCCAAATCCTCGACGGGAAAACGGGCATTACCAGTCCGGCACTTCCGGGTTCGCGCTCCTCCTTTCCACTCCGGAGCGTCCCGTTAGTGCTCTGGGAGATAAACGTAAAACAATAATTAGCAACACACGCGCCTGTGGCAAAGTGCCCCGCCCCTGTGTGCATTTGTGTGTTCTGTGTATGAACGGGTGTGGAGAAGGAGAGTTAAAATAAGAAGTAAAGATCATAAATATAAGTGTTTGTTCTCACCGTGTTTGTTTGTCTGTCCGTGCACCGTTTGTTTAGTGTTAGTCCGTTTTGTATGTCTGTTTATTTTGGCGTCAAGTGCCGTGTCCTGTTTTGTATTCCGTTTAAAACCTTTTTATTTGTTAATAAACGCTGAGTGCAGCCATTGCACTCAGCTCATCATCACCACCGTCTCTGTCTGTGTATTCCTGTCTGGTCTGACGCCACCCACTCTGGCCGTCTTTGTGACAGCGCCACACACCCCTTCTCTTTGTTTTCCTTCCCCTGTTTGTTTGTATCCTTTTTATTATCGTCTCTCTCCGTCTCTCTCACACAGTACCTTGCAGGAAGGAACAGAACCCCGGGCCACGCCCCCTTTTGTACGCCCCGTCCCGTCCCCATTGGTCAGCGAGGGCAACCACCGTCAGCCAATGCATGATTGCCACCGCGCTTCCCGGCCGGGTCTGTGACGTTGCGCACCGCGGCTCCGCCTGCTCCTCCCCCCCAGCGTCCTCACCGGTCGGAAGGGAGATCTAAAACAAGAGTTCACTCTCTCTTTGTCACACTCCCATATGATATTTATAATGCACATTGGAATCAGTATTAGGTCCTCTGCTATTCCTAATCTACATTAATGATTTAGATTCTGGTATAGTAAGCAAACTTGTTAAATTTGTAGACGACACAAAAATAGGAGGAGTGGCAAACACTGTTGCAGCAGCAAAGGTCATTCAAAATGATCTCGACAGCATTCAGAACTGGGCAGACACATGGCAAATGACATTTAATACAGGAAAGTGGAAGGTACTGCACCCAGGCAATACATTTCTCCCCTCTTCCTTTCTATATTGGTTAATTGTGGGCTCTAGTTTTTTATTTAACATTGCTGAGTCCCTTGTCCCTGTGGATTGCAAATGTTAGCCTGCGTGGTTCAGGGGGCGTGGAGCTGGGTGCTTCCAATCCTTCAATCTCCCAATTTTCTAATTTCCCGTTAATTAGCATCTATTTTCTATTTAAGCCCTGATCACCTGCACCTTTTCTGTCTAGTGTTTCGTTTTTGTAGCAAACGCTCAGACGCCGTCGTTTCGTGCTCCACCGCTAAATATCTAAACTTCGTTGCCTCGCTCTGCAGGTCATTTCTCTGCACAGCGCTGCCAAGATATATTATCAATCATTTTCCTACCTGCTCAGGTGATCCTTCTTTTCAGACAGCGTCTCTTTTCGGCTTCAAGAGCTCCAACGTTTGTCTTTCCTGTTCCATCCAGCAACAGCGCCGTTCAAGAGCAGCGTCATTACTTAACCTGTCTGCAACTTTTTCAGAAAGACTGGTCCTCTGCTAAACTTTCAAGCTCCTTCGACAAGACATCGACATTCACGTTGTCAGCGATTGCCTTACTTTAAATCTATTAAATCCACCTTTAAGCTTTGGCTGCGGAATCTTTCTTTACTCCTCGCCCGCAATCAGAGTGACACCCCTCCCCCCGCTCCCACAGAGCCAGCACAGTTACCGTTCCATCGGAAGATCCTGCCCTGGACCTCCATTAGCTACGTTCAACCTTTTAAAAGACGTATCTTGCCCATTTCAACCAGTGGCGGCTCGTGGTTTGACTGGTCACAACATGTTCCAACGACAGTGCTGCACTGCAACTTTTCCACCCGCGCCTTACAGACCATGGTTACCACGGCAACGCCCTCATTTGAGTGACTGCGGGGAGTGGTTTGTTGCGATGGTGACCAGGCAGCTTCACCAGGCTCTGCGTGCTCTGTGCCTCAGTACTGCTGTCTTCCGGCTTCCTGTTGCTGCGCTTTCACAACTGGTGGAGACGAATTCAACGCGCCGAATCATGACCTCTAAGTACTGCGTTTACTTATTTATATACATGACTAACTGTCCTAACATCTCTAGAACATTTATTATTTAAATCTAAGGGAATAAGCAAATGTTGTTCTACATAGACAAGGATTTTAATCGTAATAACTTCATAGATTCTACCCTGCTTCACTCAAGTCAATGGTTTAATTCCAATCATAACCTCTGGATGGCAGTATAATACCACAAGTTCTCTCTCTATATATTAAACGAGTTTGGTATCGCTGCGAAGCTCGGACACTACTGCTTTTCTATTTATTCTCGCAGTTATTCTCGGGAGTTCCACTCCTGCCTCATCCTTTGTCTATCTATATCAACTGACATTCTTCAATTTCAACTCTACCTGCCCCCCCCCCCACCACCCTTCGAGGACATGGTCATGAAGCCACGCACTCGTCGGCTTTCTGAGATGCTCCGAATCTACCGTCACGTTAACTTCCAGCTTCCCTGCACCAGGCTTCCATCCCAGTGACCTCTTCAGGTTCCCGGATTCATCCTTCCTCATCTGGCTTCTCTCCTTCAAACCGACAAATTTCACCAAGGCACTTTATTCAACCTTCAAGTTTTCATTTCAGCAACGTGAGCTGCCAGTCAGAAACGGAAACCATGTCCTACAACTATCATCATTTCAGTCAAGTGTCCTCCTACCCTGCGATTAGACAATACACTCAGACTGCTTCCGACCAAATCAATAGATTTTGCAATAGCCTCAGAGCAACGCATTCTTTATCCTCTCAGGTTCTACAGTGGCTTCAGCTCTATGCATTCTTCATCTCTGGCTTTATCTAAATCACTTTTCACTCAAAGACCAATATCCACCGCATTCAGCAGATCTCTGTGCTCTACAGCGACCACCACACTACTGATGGCAGTCCACCGTTCACCATTACAGATCACTGCTTCAGCAGATCTCTGCGCTCTGCAGCAGACCACCACACTACCAATGGTAGTCCACCATTCACAATAACAGATCACTGCTTCAGCAGATCTCTCTTTCTGCAGCAGACCACTGCTCATCATTGACCGCGCTTCATCGTTACTTCTTTAGATCTCTGCACCATTCAGCAGATCCCGTCCCCTCTGTTAATTGCTCCTCACTGCAGCAGATCTCTGCTTCCTCTTTAGATCTACTCACTATTATAGCATGCAAAGTTGCTTTAGTTTACAGTTTAAATCTGTACCTGCACTACTCCAGAGCTTCCAACGCTTCCGCTTTCCTCCAATATGCAGATCACGGCAGCATTCCACAATCAAGGCTAATGCTAATCCCCATCTAATCAAAATACAAGGTGCTTGACCTTCTCAGCAATCTATTCGGATGTCCTCACATCCTCTCAAATATTACAGCATTAATGCATGGTGAGAGACGTGGTATAGGACTGGAAATCCGTCTTGATTATGAGTTAAGGAGTTCCACTACTAGGAGAATGACTGGAGTTGTGAAACCCAATCTCTGAACGTGAGTTCACCTTTTCCATTTCAAGCAGACAGGATAGTAGCAGACCGCTGATCGATCCTGTATTAACTAACACATAGGATGGTCGACATCTCTCTTCCCTTGTTTCCAGAAAATGGAGCACAAAGGGTGCTGAGCTTCCCCAGCAGTCAATTTACAATGTTCGTTCAGTTCCAGCCGCTACCTCAACCCTCAATTCCAGCTCCCCTTCGGCCTCTACTTTTGGTATCCAAGTTCCGTCAGCTGGTCCCGTCTGCTGCCCCCCCCCCTCCAGACTCCCCAGCTTCATCAGCTGCTATTTGACTGAATCCTACTCTCAGTAACCTGCTTCAATCTGCTCTGCATTTCATGTCTGCATCCCTTGCCCTTCTTCGAGAGCTTCATATTCGACAGCTTGATCAGTGTGTTCAGCCTTCTGTGCCCAGATTCGGATTAATCTTATTCCTTCAAACAAAACCAGATCCTGGCTTTCATCATCCATGGTAGGGATTCTCTCTCTCTATCTTCCCCCCCCCCCCCCATTTTCTCCATACCAGCAGTTTGCCTGACCCTCCGTGAGATTCTTAAGAGCCTTCCCTTCTGCCTCCCCTTCCCACCTGTCTACATCAATGAACATTCTCTGTTTGCTCATTCTATTCTTCGGAAATGCCACTTCACCCCATACAAGGATCTACCTATGGAGATCATCTGCATCTGAGCCCTCTTCTGTCTTCTCAGGAGCTCAGAATCCACAGTTTATTCTACTTCTAATTTTACTCCATCATTCAGTTGTGTACCTCCACGACGGATCCATTTTAGCGTGGTCACTTCATTCAGCGGTCAAGCAGAGTCCCCTATCTGCCCATTCTTTTCAATGTCAAGGTATTTCTCTGCATCTCAGCCTTCTTCAGTCTCCTCAGAACTCGAAGTTTCTTCTGCTTCTAATTTACTTCATCGTTTGTCCGTACCTCCAAGATGGATCAGTTTCAGCATGGTTAGTTCGTTCAGCTGTCAAGTAGAATCCACTATCTTCCCTTCTTTTCAACATCAAGGTATCTCCCCAGCAAGAAACCTTAACCCCCCCCCCCCCCTGCCCCTTAGACCCTCAGTTCATTGATTCCTCTCACTCCTATCATCTCTCATCGCTGGTTCTCAACACACCTCTCCACCCTCCAGAGCAAGCCTCCTTCCTCTACCCCCCGAAGGACCCTCAGTTAATTGATTCCTCTCGCTCCTATCATCTCTCATCACTGGTTCTCAACCCACCTCTCCACCCTCCAGAGCAAGCCTCCCTCCTCTACTCTACCCCACTCCTCGGATCACTCATCACTGGATCTCAACCTATCTCGCCTCCAGAGCACGCCTCCCCTACCCCACCCCCCAAATCATTCTGTAGGCACAGCCCCCTCTGCTGCAAGGGCCAACATCAATCACAGTCAGATCATGAGTGTGGGGAGTTGGCCCTCTTCTGCAGTGGATTCTTTCATTCATTCATTCTCCTCTCATAAAGTTGCAGCCCATTTTAAAATCGCTAGCATGCCCGGAGTGGGGGCTACCTGTCTGCCGGAGCCACAAGAGGTTTTCCCCTAATCGGCCTCAAGGGTTTTTTTCCTCTCCACTGAGCGGCAGGTATACACATAGTCGCATCCTACTAAAAAATTACTAATCTCCCTCTGTTTGTCCTGTTTGTCCTTCTGGTCTTTTGTTTATGTTATGCATAGGCATGTACTGTCTCTTGTTTGTCGCACGGTGTGGGAGTTTTCGTGAGGTGCCGGGGGTCCATCCTTTGGGGGGCAAGTGAGTCTCACTTCCCCGACCTCAGGGCTAAACTCTGTCCTGTCGCAGCTCCTGCGCTCATCTTGCCTTACTCGAGGCTCTGTTCTATTCTGCCTCTCTTTCAGGACGTGGTCACTCGTGCTGAGTCCTATACTAACCTCAATGCTTTGTCCTTATTTCAGGTCCCAGGCAGCGTGACGTCTCGGCCTATCAGGGGTTTTACGAGCGCCTCTTACAGAAGTCTCAGATGCTGGGTACCTCTCCAATCTCCTCTCGAGGGGCGGCTTTTCGAGTCATAACCCTCATTAGTGTTTTCGGTTGCTGGGTCCTCTGCCCCTGGGATGTGTCGGCATCGTCGCCCTCAGTCAGCGACCTCTTTTCTATCCTGTCCTCGATTGCTGGGTCCTTCGCCCCTGAGATGTGTCGGCATCGTCGCCCTCAGTCAGTGATCATCTTGTCTATCTCATTTCGGTTGCTGGGTCCTCAAACCCCTGGGATGTGTCGGCATCGTCGCCCTCAGTCAGTGACCACCTTCTGTCCTACTAACAGCTCCTTGCTGCTTCTTCTGCCTTACTCTTCAACCCAGCTCACGCCCCGTGAAACACAATGTAGAAACATCTAGAGAATGGATGGGAATGGGCAATAAACATCACTGCTGTTTCTCTTAAAGCGTGTTTATTTATTTCTAATACTGGACCCTGTCTTAATACTGTATCACATTCTGAACATGAATATAGCTGAGTTATTAACTGTAGGTAATACTTAGAATACCAGATACACATTTAGCATTAAAAAGAAATCCATGTGATTTCTTTACCAGTCGTTCATTATTTTGTGTATCAGCCGCCACACAAAGCCGAGCGCAGTGCGGTATACTGTAATGATGCTCCAGTCAGTCTGTCCGGACTGCACCTGAACCATCTTAAAAACACAAAGCCTCCAATAAGCTCATTTGTAAAAGATTAGTAAAGAATGGCGCTATATAATCTAAGGAAGCTGAATGTGAACTCCTAGCTGAAGCAACGAGAGAGGGAGAGAGGGGGCGGGGCAGAGAAGGAGGCGGAGACGCTGCTAGGCAACCGGCTCCTGAACATTCCACTCCGCTGAGCAGAGACCGTTAGGATTTAAAAATGCGAAAGTTCCGAGCGCCGTTAGTATGGGCAGCCAGAAATGAGGAGAAAATAAATACAGCTTTTTATAAATGTGTGCATTCAGATATCATTTAGAAATCTATTATTATTATTATTATTATTATTATTATTATTATTATTATTATTATTATTATTATTATTATTATTTATTTCTTAGCAGACGCCCTTATCCAGGGCGACTTACAATCGTAAGCAAATACATTTCAAGTTTTACAATACAAGTAATACAATAAGAGCAAGAAATACAATAACTTTTGTTCAAGCAAAGTACAAGTGTGACAAACCACAATTCAATAACACAGCAGATAATAGTGATAGTTACATCAGGATATGATTAAATACAAAGTACTACAGGTTAAACAATTGGCAGATTAAAATATTCTGAAGTACAGGATTAAATGCAGTAAAATAGGGGGCAGATAAGAGCAAAATAAAGCACATTTACATGAAGGGTGATAGTGTCCCAGGATACAAACAGAGGAGTTCTACAGGTGCTGTTTGAAGAGGTGAGTCTTAAGGAGGCGCCGGAATGTGGTCAGGGACTGGGCAGTCCTGACATCTGTAGGAAGGTCATTCCACCACTGCGGAGCAAGGGTGGAGAAGGAGCGGGCTCTGGAGGCAGGGGAGCGTAGCGGAGGTAGAGCCAGTCTTCTAGTGCAGGCGGAGCGGAGAGGTTGAGTGGGGGTGTAGGGAGAGATGAGGGTCTGGAGGTAACTGGGTGCAGTCTGGTCAAGGCATCTGTAGGCTAGTACAAGAGTCTTGAACTGGATGTGAGCGGTGATCGGGAGCCAGTGGAGCAAGCGGAGTAGTGGAGTAGCGTGGGCGAAGCGAGGCAGAGAGAACACCAGGCGGGCAGCAGAGTTCTGGATGAGCTGGAGCGGACGGGTGGCGGACGCAGGGAGGCCAGCCAGGAGGGAGTTGCAGTAGTCTAGGCAGGAGAGTACCAGGGCCTGGACCAGGAGCTGGGTAGCATAGTTGGTGAGGAAGGGTCCGATATGATAATGGAGATATGATAATGGAGCACTCATTTGAAGGGTAATTATTAGTTTATGTATTTATTCAATGATGTATCTGTTTATTTATGTATGTATGTATTCATTTATTGATATAGTTTTCAATTTGGCATAAAATATCCTCCACAAATTCATAGAACAAAAAATAAATGAATACATTCATCTGTAAAAAACCTGGCAAATTGCCTTTGAAAATTGCCTTTGAAAATGTAATAAGGTGTTTGAGATTTTGGAATCTATTCAATTAAATCACCTTCTTCAAACAATTTGCAGGATCATGTTTGTCTTCTCCTTTTTGCAATGTGTGATTTATGATAATAATTCCAGTGATGATGATGATTATTAGGCTCATATTATTATTATATGGAATATCCTTCATCTTTCAGATGTTCCTTAGAAATAGGTTCCCAGGTTGTTCTTGAGTAATGCATCCAGTAAAGGCACTTGCCAGAGTGCAGGATGTCCCCTGTAGCCTAAAAGGAGATTGCTGGTTCTAATCCAGGTTATGCCTCATCGACTATGGCCGGGAGTTCCCAGGGGATTCCCAGGGGGCAGTGCACAATTGACCGAGCTTGAGCCGCCCTGGAGGGGAGGGTTTAAGTCGGCAGGGCAATCCTTGTATCACCACTCTGTCTTAGTCTCTCCCGAGTCAAAACGGGAGGTGCAGCATGTAAAGGAAGTTTTCAATTCCTCCTTGAACCTAAGTTTGGTAAGGAGTCACCCTTCCTGGTTCTTTATCCCAGCCCGCGTGTTGACTCAATGAGGAGACGTTGTAGTTCAATCAATAGTTTTAATAAGTTTGCAAACTGGTGTGCTCAACAAAGTAACGTGGACTCTGTTAACAATCAGCAAAGACACACACAGTGCAATATTTTGATGCAGTTTATATAGTTTTAGCTCCACGCCTAAAAAGGAGACCCTTCGTTCTTTTTGCAGTCTGCGTGCTTGTGGTAACCCACAAAGAGTTGTTTACCCCAGTTCTTGATTGGCCGAAGCTTTTACCCTACTTTATTTGGGTTTTGATTGGTTGTTACTGGGCAGACTTTCTAGAAGATTATCCTGTCTTACGTGTGGCGCTGTGCCAAAAATGCTTTTATGCAGTTCCTGAGTATAAAAGTATATAAAATAAAATAGAGAAATAAAACATGCACAAACTATTTTTTCTATCTCATTTCAGTTCCCAGTATCCTAGAGATACCGGGCAGGGCTAGTTCTTACCCTCATTGTTCCATCTATAAGCTCTCTGTACTGTTAATGCTGTGTCTAGCCTTATTGAGTTATTTAATGCCATTTAGGCAATCCACTACAAGCAGCAGCGCTGCTTAACAAAAGGTCTAACAAAAACAATTGGATATTCCAAATTGGGAGAAAATGAAGGTAAAAATTATTCTGAATTAAAAAAAACGGATATATCCTATCTGTTTTTAGAAAAAAAATGCAAGAGATGCAGAAACACACAGATACACTTACATGAGATGCCTTTTACTTTCCAAAGTGTCTGTCTTTGATCTCTGGTTAATGTATTGCACTGTGGACTGGCTGTCTGTCTACTTGTTTGATTGCTGAAAGGAATAAGGATGCCTTTAAATGTTGGCCAATGGGCCAGTAAGTAACCAGAGACTAGCCTTTGACAGAGTTACAAAAGCAGGCCGAGAATATTAGAATCTCCCTTATCTGGTGAGTTCCCTAGCTCAGCCAAGACTTTGAATACCTATGAGAAGATCTTTAAGAGAATACTCTCAATAAGTATTGCATGGCCTGGTAGGTAAGATTACCGGAGACTGTCTTTTGTTAGAGGCACGAAAACAGGTCAGTATGTATGGTCCCAAGGTCAATTGGTTCCTGTTATACATGATTGCATGGCACCCAAATGTCCTACAACAGTGACTTTCAAGTTGTTTTGTGTGTTTGTGT